>NC_082734.1:19579458-19826958 GCF_030144855.1 Hypanus sabinus
CCGGACATCTTTGAGACGTGGGTGAAAGAGAGAACAACCGGGGGTATACCCACATGGTCATGGGAGGATCGGGCAATTTCCACACCGACCGCGTTCGTGGCCAGGATCAAACCGGGGTCTCTGCCACCCTGCCACTCCGCCCACAAAGCTGATTTCACCCGAGGGTTGCCTCCCCGTCAGACCCCTCTGCATCCCCTCCCACCCCCCCCCCCGAATCTGCAGGACTGGTGGGGCACTCTTACCCTTTGACCTGTTTGGCATGGGTGAGGAAGAAGCGGGTGTAGAATCTTGAAGTATGCCAGCATCGAGAAGAGGGTCCAGCCTCGATCATAATGGCAATGGATGCTGACTTCTGAGGCAACATGCCCTGTAGATGTCCCCAATGATGGGGAGAGCAGTACCCACGGTGGAACTACCTCGGCCCACCACACTCTGTAGTAGTAGTAGTGGGCGGCTGTTGATCCCAGGGGATTATGGGTTTGCGCCTCTGGTGGACTGTGTCCTCTCCAGGGTGCAAGCCTGGGCGGGAAGGTTTGGAGAACCGGCTGTTGCCTACGCAGCGGGTTCCCCCTCTCCACGTCCAAGGGAAGGGCAAGTGCTGATACAGCTTGGCACCAGTATCGTCGCAGAGGTTGCCAGAGTGAAGTTGTAAACAACGTCAAACTGCCTGAGGGACCCCAGCTCCGGATTTCTTCCTCGGGGTTTACTCCTGAAGCCTTTCCTCGTGGGTGGGTATGGCCGCAAGGCAGCGGAGGTTTAAAATCAGAGTTTTCCTTCTCTTAGCCGGGCTGCCGTCCAAGGCTGACAAGCCCCACCTGCCTGAAGCAGCTGGTTTTGAGGCACCAGTGGTCCGCCTTTGCCCCTTCTCTTGTCAGTAGGAACAGTTTTGCCAGGCCTAGTAGCTAAGCCACACGTGCAGGACAAGAGTTGGACAGAGGCTGTTAGTGATGCACGCCATTTGGAGCACTTTATAGGTAGTGCGAGCTTATCCCCTGTATCACCCCCAGCTATGACAACCTTAGCAACCCCGCTCTCTGTAGCCTCTTGCATCCCTCTGCATTGGAGATTCCATACCATCAGGTCTTTCCACTGTACACGTGTACAGGGTTGTCTATCTTCTTTTACATTCTGAATTTCTTTAAACTTCTAAGAAAGAATGAGAACTGATGACATACTATCGATCTTTTATGAAAATATTCATCTGAATACCCTATATTATGTTCTGCTGAGTTCTAATATGAATAAAATTTATCTGGAATTTTAAAAATAAAAGCTGACCCAGTCTCCAGAAAGAGAAACAGTGATATTTCTGCTCACTCCACACCCAGACTGATGAAACACTTTTACCTATCAGGCTCCCTGATCTGTCCAAGCAACCCCACCCACTGCCTGCGTGGGACTAAAACACACAAGATCCTGTGGGGTCCCAACAGAGTGGGTGTGTTTCCTCTAGTGAGAGAACATGGAACCAGAAATGTTCAATATCTGACATTGCCCAGTTCAGACAGAGATGAGCAAATCATTCTCTGGAGAGTGAAGACATTGAACTTCTTAAAGCAAGGATAGATGAAGTCAAAGCCCCAACTCCAGTCGACATAGCTGTCTGGGTCATTGAGGGGGTGAAAGGTCATTCTCCTCCATGATATTAAGTGGCAGAGCAGGGTTCGAGGGGCTGAATGGCCAGCTCCTGCTCTGGATTGGGATGTGCACATGTGTTGAATCTCTGCTTAATTTCTGCTCCTTCGGGATCTTCCGGGAGTCAGGAATGATGAGTAGTCTGAATTCCAAGATTTCAGTTTATTCTAGTGTACAAACAAAAATGCAAATACTAATCAAACTGAGTAATGAGCTGAAAACGATGCTGAGAGTGGAATTAATGTTACGGACTGTAAGACAAAAGAATAAGAGATGGCGCTTCTGAAAAATCCGTCACTTTTATAGATAAGATATTCTTTAGAGATAAATTAATTAATAGTCTACATAATTAAAACAGATACATCACATGAGTCATGTGCCAATACTTAGCCAATGAAAAATGAGAAATGATAAATTCAGCAGGCCAGATGAAGGGGTCACAAGTTCTGATGAAGGGTCTTGGCCCGAAACGTCGACTGTTTACCCTTTTCCACAGATGCTGCCTGCCCTGCTGAGTTCCTCCAGGATTTTGTGTGCATTGCTTTGGATTTCCAGCACCTGCGGATTTTCCCCTGAGGGTGGTAAACCGTTAGTTTAGCTGCTGTACCGCTTTCTGCCAGTGAGTGTGAAAAATACACCGGTTTGTTAAAGAAGCACAAATCTTATTAAAAGTACTATTAAAAAAAGGTCAGTGGCTTCCAGCAAGTTAGGAGCTGAGGGGTGACCTTATAGAGACAGGTATGTCAGGAGGGGGCATAAATAGAAGGGGATGGTCACAGTCTCTTCCCCAGGGTAGGGCAATCTAAACCTAGAGGGCATAAGTTTAAGGCTAGAGTGAAGAGGAGAAGAGTGGGGTAGGTTTCTCCACAGGGAGGGTGGTGGGTACAAGGAATGGGCTGTTGGACTACATTACGCGGAATTGAATGCAGTGAGAATAATTAAGCAGGACGCTCCAGTTTTTCACATAATGCCTGAGAAGGCAGACAGGGCTTCAGTTTAATCGGACCATAAACCTACCTTCATTGATGAGAGTAGAGCAGTAGATGTAGTGAATATGGATTTCAGTAAGGCATTTGATAAGGTACCCCATGCCAGACTCATTCAGAGAGTGATGAGGCATGGGATCCAAGGAGACATTGCTTTGTGGATCCAGAACTGGCTTGCCCACAGATGGCAAAGAGTGGTTGTGGATGGTTCGTATTCTGCATGGACGTCAGTGACTAGCGGTGTTCCGCGGGGGTCTATCTGGGACCCCTCCTCGTTGTGATTTTTATAAATGACCTGGATGAGGAAGTAGACGGGTGGGTTAGTACGTTTTCTGATGACTCAAAAGTTAGCGGTGGTGTGGAGAGTCTGGAGGGTTGCCCAAGGTTACAGCGGGACATCGATAGGATGCAGAACTGGGCTGAGCAGTGGCAGATGGAGTTCAACCCAGATAAGTGTGAAGTGGGTCATTTTGGTAGGTCAAATCTGAAGACAGAATATAAGATTAGTGGTAAGGCTCTTGGCAGTGTGGATGATCAGCGGGATCTTGGGGTCCGTGTCCAAAGGACACTCAAAGCTGCTGCACAGATTGACAGTGTTGTTTAGAAGGTGTATGGTGTGTTGGCTTTCATCAACTGTGGGATTGAGTTTAACAGCTGTAAGGTAATGTTACAGCTATGTAAGACCATTGTTAGACCCCAGTTGGAGTACTGTGTTCATTTCTGGTCACCTCACTACAGGAAGGATGTGGATACTATAGAGAAGGTGCAGAGGAGATTTACAAGAATGTTGCCTGGATTGGGGAGCATGCCTTATGAGAATAGGTTGAGTGAACTCGGCCTTTTCTCCTTGGAGTGACGGAGGATGAGAGGTGACCTGATAGAGGTGTACAAGATGATGAGAGGCATTGATCATGTGGATAATCAGAGGTTTTTTCCCAGACCTGAAATGGCTAACATGAGGGGGCATAGCTTTAAGGTACTTGGAAGTGGGTAATGGGGGGGATGTCGGGGATAAGTTTTTCACACAGAGCATGGTGGGTGCGTGGAATGAGCTGCCAACGACAGTGGTAGAGGCGGATACAATAGGGTCTTTTGAGAGACTCTTAGATTGGTACATGGAACTTAGGAAAACAGAGGGCTATGCACTAGGGAAATTCTAGGCTGTTTCTAGAGTAGGGTGCATGGCTGGCACAACATTGTGGGCCGAAGGGCCTGTAATGTGCTGTAGATTTCTGTGTTCTATGGACTCTTCCCTCTTGCCAGGTCAGAGCAAGTGAACTGACTTCGATCGTATGTTCCCAGGACCAGGGCCTGAAGGCACGACCTCTGACTCAGGAGGTAAGGACGTAACTGAGCCGGTGTTGACAGATTCTGACCACTGAGTTCTTGTTTACTTGGCAAAGTAAAGGTTAAAGTGGGGTCTGTTTCCTGGTAAAGTTACAAACTATTCTCAAAATCTGTCAACTTTGAGCTGAGATCAGTCACTGATGCAAAATCTGGCATTGCTCCAGGGGTTGAGGTTTAACAACGCTCTGCTGCCACCCACTGTCCCGAAGAGCAGACTGGGTGCATCAGGTGTAACATTACGAGCACCCCTGCCACTGCTATAGGGGTCCAGACATGGAGAGAATTGGGAGCAGACCTGACAGGGTACTCCCACACATCTCAAATTAGAACTCGGACCCCTAAAAACATCAGGACCAAGCAGATCAGGTCCGCTTTTCCACCCCAGAACTGCAGATTCACACATCGTGGTGTTACACACTCTGCGAGTGGGCACCTTGGGTGAGGAAGCAGTGTTGGGACAGTGTCAGGGCGCTGTGAGGGGTGCTACAGTGAAGATATTATAGTGAGGGTGTCACAGTGAGGGGATTACTGTGAGGATGCTACAATGAGGATGTAACTCTAAGCTGATACAGTGATGCCTGTTTTGTAATTCCTTTGATGAGTGATTAGAAAAATTCTGACCTAAAGTAACCAGAATGTATAATCTTATTACTGATGTAAATGTTCAAATTGAACAGAATTTAATATTTTGCATCCTCACATTTAAGACACCTGTCGGGGGGATTGAAGACTGCAATTTCAATTACATTGCAGAGTGAAGTGGAATGTGTGATCCTTGAAAGTAACGAATTTTGGAGCAAATCCCAATCAATTCTTCCTTGCATTGATCCAAGCAATACTAATAGTGAAACCAGTAAGTCTTGGCTGAGTTTGGCAGCTGTCTGCGGTCCGTGCACAGTAAGGGGTAGGATCAAATGCTGATTTGCACATTTTAAGTACAGCTGCAATCTGACAGGGAAGGATCACAGAATCTGATGAGCATTGTCTCACGTGGAAGCAAGATGCTTGTCACAGCTGAGCGCCGTCGGTAGAGCATACTGTGAGAGACGGTAGACAATGATGGGGTGTCTGGAGCTCAATGGAGGGTATCAGGCTGGTTAGCAGGAGAGAGCAGTGACCATCAGCAGGATTTTAAAATGGAGAATGGGACTGGTGGGTGGTGCAAGTTTCTGTCTTGAGACACTAACTGTTCGCTGCGTTACTGATGACTCAATATTCAAATATCCAGAGGCCAGAGAGAAGGGGGAATCTGAAAACATCTTCATCAGCATACAGGAAGCAGATTGAAAATTTAACCGAGTGGTGTAACCTCTCACTCAATGTCATTAAGACCAAGGGACTGATCGTGGACTTCAGGAGAGGGAAACCAGAGGTCCATGAGCCAGTCCTCATTGGGGGATCAGAGGTGGAGAGGGTCAGTAACTTTAAATTCCTGGGTGTCACTATCTCAGAGGACCTGTTCTGGACACATTATATAAATATAATTGCAGAGAAAGCACAGCAGAGCCTCTACTTCCTCAGGAGTCTGCAGAGGATCAGCATGTCATCAAAAGCCTTGCGAACTTCCCCACAGATGTGTGGTGGACAGTGTGCTGACCGGCTGCGGTATGGCCTGGTCTGGGAACACCAATCCCTTTGAGCAGAAAACCCTACAAAGCATAGTGGATTCGTGGAAAACCCTCCAAACCATTGAAGACATCGACATGAAACATTGCCGTACAAAAGCAGCGTCCATCCTCAAAGATCCTCGTCACCCAGGCCATGCTCCTTTCTCACTGCTGCCATCAGGAAGGTGGTACAGGAGCCTCAGGACTCACACCACCAGATTCAAGAACAGTTACTCCCCCTCAAACATCAGACCCTTAACATGAGGGGATAATTACACTCATTTAAGGACTCTTTTATCTTGTTACTTCATGTTTGTTATTTATTGCTATTTATTTATATTTGCATTTTCAGAGTCTGTTGTCTATTAATCCTGTTTGCAGTTACTGTTCTATAAATTTGCTAAGTATGCCCACAGGGAAAGAATCTCGGGCTTGTATGTGGTAACAGGAATGATAATAAATTTTACTTTGAACTTTCATGGGCAGTATATACGATCTTGAGGGCAAATATGGGTCCCCTGTGAATTCACCTTCCCCCACATTTGCACCCTTATCATTTGCAACACCTCTTCGGGGTTTTCACCACCACACACGTCTTCCAGCGTTCTGAGGCACCGTTCCCTCTACGGTGGTCTGGTTCGTTCATCCGGCTCCATCAACCACTCTCCTTCTCACACCGCTTCCCCGTCTACCTGCAGGAGATCCAACAACGGCTGATTTATCACCTCTCCCCCGTCGTCAAGGGCCACCCTTTCAAGGCGAAGCAGCAGTTCATGTGAATGTCTTCTGATTGAGTGCTCATGATGTGGGCCTCACTACGTCAGAGAAACCAGAGACAGATTGGAGCAGAAAGCGCCCATTCCGTCCGCAGAAATGGCCCTGCAATCCCAGCCAATGTCACTCTAAATCTATGTCCCTTCTCACCCTTTCAAATAATTTTAGGTAAATCCTGTGCTTAACTTCTATTTCTATGAGATTTACAGTACGATGAGGCACAACAACATCTCTTTCACCTCAGACGGTTGAGGAAGTTTGGTACGGGTCCCCAGACCATGAGAACTTTCTCCAGGGGCACAATTGAGAGCATCCTGACTGGCTGCATCACTGCCTGGTATGGGAACCGTACTTCCCTCAATCGCAGGACTCTACCGAGAGTGGTGCGGACAGCCCAGCGCATCTGTAGATGTGAACTTCCCATTAGTCAAGACATTAACAAAGACAGGTGTGTAAAAAGGGTCCAAAGGATTGTTGGGGTCCACAACCACAAACTGTTCCAGCTGCTACCATTCGGGAAACGACACCGCAGCATAAAATTCAGGCCCAACAGGCTCCGGGGACAGCTCCTTCCACCAGGCTATCAGACTGATTAACTCAGGTTGACACAACTGTATTCATATATTATATTGACTGTTCATATTTAACCATCTTGCTACTCTCCCATTGTACATACTATTTATTATAAATTACTATATATTGCACATTTATACTCCTCGTATACATGAAGGATGTAAGTAATAAAGTCAATTCAATTCTATTCCTGCGGCCCGACACTCCTCTAGCAGCGGTCTTAGATCAGCTGCAGGGTTATCAGCCATTGCTGTTTCGCTCCCTTAGCCTTGGTACAGCCTCTGGTGGCAGATCAGTGGCAGGGGCCCCCTTTCAACTTCCAACGGGGTTAGTCGGTCCCCCCCCCCCCTCGATTTCTGTCCTTCCTCCTCAGCCACAGCCGGAAGTCGCTCCTTTCTGCCTCCTCTCTGGTCTCTGCCGTCTCGAGCCTCCCTCCAGTCACTGCCACGTCACAGAGCAACCCCGGCACCCAACCTCCACGGGGTAGGTGATGGCTCTCCAGCCAGCTTCCCGACACCCGGCTTCTGCGTTCCAAGACTGAATAGTCAGTCGGAGATTTTTTATAAGGAGGCATAACTTTAAGGTAATCGGGGAAATGTGTAGAGGCATATCAGAGGTAGATTTTACACAGAGAGCGGTGGGTTTGAGGAATACCCTTCCACAAGAGCATTGGGGTAGAAGGGCATTGGGGGCAATTAAACAACTCTTAAGTACGCACACAGATGATAGAAAAATGGAAGACTATGTGGGAAGGAAGGGTTAGATTGACCTTAAAGTAGATACAAAGATTGGCATGATATGGCAGGCCAAAGAATGTGTACTGTGCTGTGATGTTCTATAATCTCTGATAAACAGCATTATTTTTCCACTGATGTGCCTGCACTTCGTTTCAGTTTGCTTTTTCAGAACTTCACTGAAAACAGGCCTTGACGGTAATTTTTACCGTGACATCTTCGGCCTGCACCTCCCCTCCCCACCTCTTGTCTCCTCACTCTCCCAGTTTTGAGGAAGGGCAAGGCCCCCCCCCCCCCCGATCCGAAGCCTCCGCTGCTCCTCGCTCTGTGAGGGCCGCTCAGGCTAAGAGCATCCCCTGCTTTTAGTGCCCCTGGAAGTGCACAGTGGTGAAGAGGCATTAATCGAGTTTGGCAGATTGGGATCGGTATAGAAAGGACGGCCACTTTGGAGCTAGAAGCAACAGAACACAAAGAGACTTCAAAGCAGCAGAAATCGAATATCAGTGGATATTCAAAGGGAGATGCATGCACATTGATTATTAAAATATAAAAAATAAAACTGACCGGAGGAATGCTGATCTTGATATCCAGAGGACTGGGTAAGGGGCTTCAGCCATACACAGTCCTGGGGGAGCAACAAGACTGAAAAAGGGTCTCAGCCCGAAACACTGACCGTTTATTCCCCTCCGTAGATTCTGTCTGACTTGTTGAGTTCCTCCAGCATTCTTCATGTGTTGCTCTACAGTACTGTGCAAAAGTCTTAGGCACGTGCAAAAATTATTCTGTAAAGTGAAGATGCTTTCAAATCTAATGGAAAGTTTCTAAACTTACCATCAAGAGAAGTAAACAGTAAAAAACCACATCAAATCAATATTTGGTGCGATCACCCTTCGCCTTTAAAACTGCATCAATTCCCTTAGGTATGCTGCCTTGCAGTTTTATAAGAAAATCAGCTGGTAGGTTGTTCCAAGCATCTTGGAGAACTTGCCACAGTTCTTCTGCAGGCTTTGGCTGTCCCGCTTGCTTCTGTCCTGGACAGCCTCGACGATGTTGAGATCAGAATCAGACTTTAATCACCAAGTACCTGTGCACATACAAGGAATTTACTTCCGGCAGATGTTGTCTCTCTGCTCATAACAGATGATAAATATAAATGAAAATATAGATTATACATACAAGAGAGATGGTGGTTCCCAGGGCTCTGTGGAGGCCATACTGTCAGAAACCATATTAAAAAACCTAAGGGTGCCTAAGACTTTTGTGCAGCACTGTACATTTCCAGCACCTGCAGAATCTCTTGTGCCCCTGGCAGAACAAACCTGGAACACTGTAAGTCGCCAAGAGTTCCAAGTCAGGGGAAAATAAGGTGGCTAAAATCTCCATCACATGAGGAGCGAGGGTCTGCAATCTGAGCTCGAATCTAGTGCCAACTACATGTAATATCAGATAAGTATCCCAGTAAGGATGGTACCATATGACTAAATAGGGCAGTGCAGCTGATAAACCTGATGCTGTACAGCTCCAGGGACCTGGGTTTGATCTCTGTCCGTGTGGAGTCTGCACGCTCTCCCTGAGTGCTCCTGTTTCCTCTCACACCCCGAAAATACTCAGGTCGGTGGTTTGATTGGATGCTGTAAACTCCCGCTAGTGTAACGGGCTCGTGTGATCAGGGTTGATGGAACATGGAGAAATAAAATGGGATTAGGGTCAGTATGTACTTGACAGTCAGTACAGAACCAGGTTTAATATCACCGGCATATGTCATGAAATTTGTTAACCTAAGTAACAAGTGAGCTAGTGTTCATGGGCTCTGGGTCCATTTAGAAATCGGATGGCAGAGGGGAAGAAGCTGTTCTGAATCGCTGAGTGTGTGCCTTCAGGCTCCTGTACCTCCTCCCTGATGGTAACAATGAGAAGAGGGCATGTCCTGAGTGGTGGGGATCCTTAATAATGGACGCTGCCTTTCTCAGGCACTGCTCCTTGAAGATGTCTTGGATACTATGGAGTAGTACCCAAGATGAAGCTAACTATTTTTACAACTTTCTGGAGCTTCTTTCGGTCCTGTGCAGTAGCCCCCCCCCCCACCCCCGCAATACCAGACAGTGATGCAGCCTATTAGAACTCTCTCCACAAACATCTGCAGAAGTTTTTGAGTGTTCTAGGTGACATACCAAATCTTCCCAAACTCCTAACGAAATATGGCTGCTATCTAGCCTTCTTTATAGCTGCATTGATATGTTGGGGCCAGGTTAGATCTTCAGAGATCTTGACACCCAGGAACTTGAAACTGCTCACTCTCTCCACTTCCTGTCCCTCTATGAGGATTGGTATGTGTTCACTCGTCTTACCCTTCCTGAAGTCCACAGTCAGCTCTTTGGTCTTATTGACATTCACTGCAAAGTTGTTGCTGCAATACCACTCATCTAGCTGGTACACCTCGCTCCTGTGTGCCCTGTCGTCTCCAGCTGAGATTCTCACAGTAATGGTTGTACCATCAGCTAACTTATAGAAGGAATTTGAGCTATACACAGCCACACAGTCATGGGCATAGAGAGAGTAGAGCAGTGGGCCAGTGTTGACAGTCAACAAGGAAGAGATATCAGCACCAATCTGCACAGATTGTGGTCTTCCGGTTAGGACATGGAGGATCCAATTGCAGAGGGAGGTACAGAGGCCCAGGTTCTGTAGCTTATTGATCAGGACTGTGGGGTTGATGGTGTTAAACGCTGGCCTAGAGATAATAAATAGAATCCTGGCACGGGCGTTTGTATTGTCCAGGTATCTAGGGCCATTGAAGAGCCATTGAGACTGCATCTACCATAGACCTATTGTGGTGACAGTCAAATTGCAGTGGGTCCAGGTCCTTGCTGAGGCAGGAGTTGATTCTAGCCATGACCAACCTCTCGAAGTATTTCAGCACTGTAGATGAGAGTGCTACCGAGCGATAGTCATTAAGGCAGCTCATCCTGCTCTCCCTGGGCACTGGTATAATTGTTGCCCTTTTGAAGCAGGTGGGTACATCCCACTGAAGCAGTGAGAAGTTGAAAATGTCCTTGAAAACACCCAGCATTTGGTTAGCGCAAGTTTTCAGAGCCTTACCAGGTACTCCATCGGCGCCTGCCACATTGCGAGGGTTCACCCTCCCGAAAGAGAGCCTGACATCATCCTCCGAGACAGACATCACAGGGTCACCGGGTGCAGCAGGGATCTTCATAGCTGTAGTTATATTCTCCCTTTCAAAGCGGGCATAAAAGGTGCTGAACTCATCTGGTAGTGAAGCATCACTGCCGTTCATGCTATTGGGTTTCACACTGTAGGAAGTAACGTCCTGCGAACCCTGTGGAGCATCTGATGATACCACCAACCTCACTCGGAATTGTTCCTTAGCTCTTGAAGTAACCCTCCACAAGTCATGGGGAAAAGTACAGTCAATGTTTCAGGCCAAAGCGTCGACTGTTCTTTTTTTCCCATGGCCCGCTGAGTTCCTCCAGCGTTTTGTGCGCATTGCGCGGATTTCCAGCATCTGCAGAGTTTCTCTTGTTTCTCCGCAACATGTCTGGCTTCCTCGTAGAGACCCGGGTCACTGGACTTAAAGTGCCACAGATCTAGCTGGCAGCTGACAACGAACCTCCTGGTTCATCCATGGCTATTGACTTGAGAATGTACAGTGAGTTTTTGTAGACGCACACTCTTCCACACGGGTTTTAATGAAGTCGGTGGCAACTGTGGCATACTCATCCGGATTCAAAGACGAATACCGGAATATGGTCCGGTCCACCGATTCAAAGCAGTCCTGTAGACGCTCCTGTGCCTCCCTCGTCCAAACCTTCTTGGTCCTCACTGCTGGTGCTGCAGTCTTCAGTCTCTGCCTTACTCAGGGAGTAGAAGTACAGCCAGCTGATCGGACTTTCCAAAGTGTGGGCATGGGCCGAATTTCCATGCTCTATGAAATGCTACAAGATGCTCCCCAACATGCGTTTGTGAGGGAATTTGGAGGGTCAATGATAATGTCCTAGTAGGAGGAAACAGAAAATGTCAATAGGACAAAAGAGGATATGGAAAGCAAATATTTTTAAAACATACCAGCAAGATGCTAAACGAATTGCTAACCACCCTCCCCTAGCTGCAGTGGTTGTGAAAAGCGATTCGCTATTATTCAGTCTCACAAATGTTTGGACTGTTACATCTGTTTACGGAGTAGTGTGGATTTAGTACTTCTTTTAAGGAATATATGGGTTGGCACAACATGGAGGGCCAAAGGGCCTGTACAGTACTGTAGTATTCTAGTGTCTAGTATATACTTACCCTATCAGGAAACCTTGACCTGAAGCCTGTAGCTGTCTTAAAAGGGAGCATTATGGTCTATATAATTCAGAATCGCCACTCTCTGAGAAATTATTCTCATGTGTCCTTGGAAATAAAAGACAATTGAATATCTGGGTCTGAGGGTTGTCTTAAATTCCCTGACAATATCAATATTTGAGCCTGAATATTATTTGATTTGCCCTGACAGCATTCTTGAAGGATTAGATTAGGGGAGACAAATCTAATAGACAGCTCAGTGCTATTTATCTACCTACCTATCTATTTACTTACCGTTTGATTGATTTGCTAAGGTACAGTGTGGAGTAGGCCCTTCCAGATCTTCGAGCCACACCGGCAAGCAATTTAATCTCAGCCTAATCACAGGACAATGTACAACGACCAACTAAGCTACCAACTGGTTCATCTTGGGCTGTGGGAGGAAACCGGAGCACCCGGAGGTGACAGGGAGAACGTACAACCTCTCTGGGAAGGTGGCGGGGAATTGAACCCTGCAGTGTAAAACGCTGTGCTGACCACTTCACCGTGGCTGCTGTAGCACCTACTTGAAAGACAGACCAAAACCGCTCAGAGACTCAGTGGGGGATTGGCACTGTTGAAAAAAGTGCCTTCGATCCTTTACTACCAAACCAGCAAAGTCGTGCAATCAAGATTGGCGATAACAACATTCGAGTAATAAGCAAAATAAGTGGTCAACAAAAAAAATATTAATTCCCTGGCCCACCCACTCTCTAATTAAGCTAATGATGCAAAGTGAGAATATGTGACTGTACTCACTTGCTTCTACCACACCCCAATCCACGTGACAAATTAAAAGGCGCAGCACAAAATATAATGCAGACAGGCAGAAAATAGATACAGCTGGCATTAAATAGAACTTGTTGCTAGTCCTAGCTCGGTTCCATTCTGTGAATTCTTCAGTACATTAAAGTACTTAACTTACTGCTTATCTTTCGCTATCTCAGAGAGATTCTGGTAATATCCTTCGCTATCTCAGAGAGATTCTGGTAATATGGTATCAAAAGTGTTAGTCAATGTAACTGTGACATTTAGGCGCCATCACTGAAAATAAAGATAACGTGAACATCTGCTGACGTGTGATTCAAATCAAATTCTTCATATTTTATTTTTACCTGCAGACTGTAAAACTTGTTCACAAGAAGGGGCGGTGCAACTGAACCATAATGTCCTGATTTCTCCTTTAGACATTTCTTACAGGATGATGTGCAATACTGCTCAAACGTTTTAGGAACATACAGTATTTATATAGTTAAGGTGCCCAAGACGTTTGCACGGTACTGTATTTGTCAATGTGGAGCAGAGAGCGAGTTTGTAAATCCGGTGGGAGCAAAGGATGTTGGGAATTGTGAGGGTGGAGCACCGTGGGAGGGGTGTGTGGCAGGTGGCAGAGAAGGAGTGCCAGAGGGCAGGGGGCGGTGCAGGTGCAGACACACCCAGCCCTGAGACCCCAGGCAAGGTCGATTAATTCCAAACAATTGGTTTATTGATCATTCTAGAATGTCCCCCTGATGCTTCCTGCTCCCTTCCCCTTTTCCCAACTATGATTCCCCTCTCCCTGCTCCCTTCCTTCTCTCAGTCCATAACTGCATATCATCACTCATGTATGTCATGAAATTTGGGGGGTTTTCTGGCAGCAGTACAGTGCAATACATAAAATTACTACAATCCCGTGCAAAAAGTCTTAGGCACCCTAGTTATATATGTGTGCCAAAGACTTGTGCACAGTACTGCATACGACTTTTTAGTTGATCAATCATTTTCTGCCGGGGGAGCATTTTGGAGGACAACACATTGGGTTCCTGCTATCTTCTTATCCTTTGGGCTGAGACCCTACGTCAGTCCTCCCATCTGGTTGTGGGAAGGAAGTCAGCCAGTCCCAGGGACTGTCTCTACTTTTGTCGCTTCCCCTCTTGAAAATTACTTTGCTGAAGTGAGTTCAAATCAATTCCCAAGCACGGTTCATTTGGGATTCTCAGCCCTTAGTCCTCTGTGTTCTGTGTCCTTTGATCCTCTTCTGACTCGAAGCAATTATTCAACATGCCTACCTTCACCTCATTTTCAGGAGTTCATCTTGCACTCGGTCACTCGCTATTTCACATAACAGAAAATACTTAAAACAATTTGTTTGGTTGACCGCCGAGTGCAGTAGAAGATTCTGATTGGCCAGCTTTGAGGGAGGTCCATTGGAAGTGTTTGCTTCGCTATCTAGACCCTGAGATTTCTGGCGATTCGTTAACTGCTGAGGTTGTTGTTTCTCTTTTCTCTGTAAGGGTTCATATGCCGGATCTACGTCAATAGGTTTGTTAGTGGATCCTTCTGTAGAGGACCACACTTCGAGAAATTCTTGTTCCTGTTCTTGCTGGGGTCAAGACTCTGTTGTACATTTGAAATGGTGTCCGACTTGTTTTCGTGAGCTGATACTAGCGAGAGTGGGTTATGCCTTCTGCTCGCTCACCGATGCTCATGTTTTCTTCCTGTATGACCAACGTAGTACTTGTTGCAGTCACTACTCTGGATTTTGCAGAGAACATTTGCTTAAGACAACTTGACACCACTTGAAAGTTACTTTCTGTACCTACAGCACTCTGAATTTTATTAGTTTCCTTTCAATTTGACTAATTACATTGATGCTTATATTAAAGGTTAAAGAGTAGCTTTATTTGTTGCGTGTACATTGAAACAGAGTGAAATGTGTCATTTGTGTAAAGACCGACACAGATAGGCACTGCCCACAGGTCTTGCCATGCTTGCAGCACCACATCTCGCCTTTGGAAAAATGGGAAGAAACCAGAGCATCTGGAAGAAACCCACGCAGTCACGGGAAGAACATAGAAACTCCTTACAGACAGCGGCAGGAATTCAACCCTAACTGTTGCACTCCTTAAAATTATTTTTATTTAAAATTTGCTATTCTCTATGCATTACAAAATGAACATTTCCTTATCACTTTCCAGGACATTAGGACACCCCAAAGCATCTTACAACCAATGCAGTTATTTTAAAGCGTTCTAATCCGGGGAATTTGCGTGCAGAGAGCTCCCACAAGGGCCAGGGGAGGTGACTTGGTAACGTGGTGGATGGACACCGGAACACGCTCAAGCACAGCAGTGCAATCTTTCATGTCCACCCACAAGTAAAGAGGCGGTCTCACTGTGAACTTTCAGCAATCTGTGCAGCACCTCGGGGGGTATGATTCTGCCTGGATTACATGCGAGCGTCCCTAGGGTGGGACTGAAACTCCCAACCAATCCTGAGCCCTGAGCACTCCTCCAGCCAGTCACAGCACGACCAGATTTGGACCATCCGATAAGAGAAAATTTTCCATTCCCTCCACTGGAGCTCTCTCTCATGGTTCCTTTTGATGTTTAAGGATACCTGTCACCCTGCGCATTCCCCTTTCTCTCCTGGGAGAAAATACTGGAGCTTGAAGGCTTAGGTGACTAGACACAAGAACAGCTTCTTCCCCACTACGATAAGACTTCTGAACTTCTTTCTTATGCCCTTCCCTGGGTGGTACCGTGCTCTCAGATCTTTTTCTCTCTCAATTCCTTCTTTTATCAACACCTTCTACAAGGGCACCATTGAGAGCATACCGACTGACTGTATCACCGCCTAGTACAGTAAATGCACCAACCCTGATCACTGGGCACTGCAGAGAGTGGTACGGACAGCCCACTGCATCTGTCGCTGGGCCCTGCAGGGAGTGGTACGGACAGCCCAGTGCATCTGTCACTGGGCACTGCAGAGAGTGGTACGGACAGCCCACTGCATTTGTCGCTGGGCACTGCAGAGAGTGGTACGGACAGCCCACTGCATCTGTCACTGGGCACTGCAGAGAGTGGTACGGACAGCCCACTGCATCTGTCGCTGGGCCCTGCAGAGAGTGGTACGGACAGCCCAGTGCATCTGTCGCTGGGCACTGCAGGGAGTGGTACGGACAGCCCAGTGCATCTGTCGCTGGGCACTGCAGGGAGTGGTACGGACAGCCCACTGCATCTGTCGCTGGGCACTGCAGGGAGTGGTACGGACAGCCCAGTGCATCTGTCGCTGGGCACTGCAGGGAGTGGTACAGACAGCCCACTGCACCTGTCGCTGGGCACTGCAGAGAATGGTACGGACAGCCCACTGCATCTGTCGCTGGGCACTGCAGGGAGTGGTACGGACAGCCCACTGCATCTGTCGCTGGGCACTGCAGAGAGTGGTACGGACAGCCCAGTGCATCTGTCGCTGGGCACTGCAGAGAGTGGTACGGACAGCCCAGTGCATCTGTCGCTGGGCACTGCAGAGAGTGGTACGGACAGCCCACTGCATCTGTCGCTGGGCACTGCAGGGAGAGGTACGGACAGCCCAGTGCATCTGTCGCTGGGCACTGCAGGGAGTGGTACGGACAGCCCACTGCACCTGTCGCTGGGCACTGCAGAGAGTGGTACGGACAGCCCACTGCATCTGTCGCTGGGCACTGCAGGGAGTGGTACGGACAGCCCACTGCACCTGTCGCTGGGCACTGCAGGGAGTGGTACGGACAGCCCAGTGCATCTGTCGCTGGGCACTGCAGAGAGTGGTACGGACAGCCCACTGCAACTGTCGCTGGGCACTGCAGAGAGTGGTACGGACAGCCCACTGCATCTGTCGCTGGGCCCTGCAGGGAGTGGTACGGACAGCCCAGTGCATCTGTCGCTGGTCACTGCAGGGAGTGGTACGGACAGCCCACTGCATCTGTCGCTGGGCACTGCAGAGAGTGGTACGGACAGCCCAGTGCATCTGTCGCTGGGCACTGCAGGGAGTGGTACGGACAGCCCAGTGCATCTGTCGCTGGGCACTGCAGGGAGTGGTACGGACAGCCCACTGCATCTGTCGCTGGGCACTGCAGAGAGTGGTACGGACAGCCCAGTGCATCTGTCGCTGGGCACTGCAGGGAGTGGTACGGACAGCCCAGTGCATCTGTCGCTGGGCACTGCAGGGAGTGGTACGGACAGCCCACTGCACCTGTCGCTGGGCACTGCAGAGAGTGGTACGGACAGCCCACTGCATCTGTCACTGGGCACTGCAGGGAGTGGTACGGACAGCCCACTGCATCTGTCGCTGGGCACTGCAGAGAGTGGTACGGACAGCCCAGTGCATCTGTCGCTGGGCACTGCAGAGAGTGGTACGGACAGCCCAGTGCATCTGTCGCTGGGCACTGCAGAGAGTGGTACGGACAGCCCACTGCATCTGTCGCTGGGCACTGCAGGGAGAGGTACGGACAGCCCAGTGCATCTGTCGCTGGGCACTGCAGGGAGTGGTACGGACAGCCCACTGCACCTGTCGCTGGGCACTGCAGAGAGTGGTACGGACAGCCCACTGCATCTGTCGCTGGGCACTGCAGGGAGTGGTACGGACAGCCCACTGCACCTGTCGCTGGGCACTGCAGGGAGTGGTACGGACAGCCCAGTGCATCTGTCGCTGGGCACTGCAGAGAGTGGTACGGACAGCCCACTGCAACTGTTGCTGGGCACTGCAGAGAGTGGTACGGACAGCCCACTGCATCTGTCGCTGGGCCCTGCAGGGAGTGGTACGGACAGCCCAGTGCATCTGTCGCTGGTCACTGCAGGGAGTGGTACGGACAGCCCACTGCATCTGTCGCTGGGTACTGCAGAGAGTGGTACGGACAGCCCACTGCATCTGTCGCTGGGCACTGCAGAGAGTGGTACGGACAGCCCACTGCATCTGTCGCTGGGCCCTGCAGGGAGTGGTACGGACAGCCCAGTGCATCTGTCGCTGGTCACTGCAGGGAGTGGTACGGACAGCCCACTGCATCTGTCGCTGGGCACTGCAGAGAGTGGTACGGACAGCCCAGTGCATCTGTCGCTGGGCACTGCAGGGAGTGGTACGGACAGCCCAGTGCATCTGTCGCTGGGCACTGCAGAGAGTGGTACGGACAGCCCAGTGCATCTGTCGCTGGGCACTGCAGGGAGTGGTACGGACAGCCCAGTGCATCTGTCGCTGGGCACTGCAGAGAGTGGTACGGACAGCCCAGTGCATCTGTCGCTGGGCACTGCAGAGAGTGGTACGGACAGCCCACTGCATCTGACGCTGGGCACTGCAGGGAGTGGTACGGACAGCCCACTGCATCTGTCGCTGGGCACTGCAGGGAGTGGTACGGACAGCCCAGTGCATCTGTCACTGGGCACTGCAGAGAGTGGTACGGACAGCCCAGTGCATCTGTCGCTGTGCACTGCAGGGAGTGGTACGGACAGCCCAGTGCATCTGTCACTGGGCACTGCAGAGAGTGGTACGGACAGCCCAGTGCATCTGTCACTGGGCACTGCAGGGAGTGGTACGGACAGCCCAGTGCATCTGTCACTGGGCACTGCAGAGAGTGGTACGGACAGCCCACTGCATCTGTCGCTGGGCACTGCAGGGAGTGGTACGGACAGCCCAGTGCATCTGTCGCTGGGCACTGCAGAGAGTGGTACGGACAGCCCAGTGCATCTGTCGCTGGGCACTGCAGGGAGTGGTACGGACAGCCCAGTGCATCTGTCGCTGGGCACTGCAGAGAGTGGTATGGACAGCCCAGTGCATCTGTCACTGGGCACTGCAGGGAGTGGTACGGACAGCCCAGTGCATCTGTCACTGGGCACTGCAGAGAGTGGTACGGACAGCCCACTGCATCTGTCGCTGGGCACTGCAGGGAGTGGTACGGACAGCCCAGTGCATCTGTCGCTGGGCACTGCAGAGAGTGGTACGGACAGCCCAGTGCATCTGTCGCTGGGCACTGCAGGGAGTGGTACGGACAGCCCACTGCATCTGTCGCTGGGCACTGCAGGGAGTGGTACGGACAGCCCAGTGCATCTGTCACTGGGCACTGCAGAGAGTGGTACGGACAGCCCAGTGCATCTGTCGCTGTGCACTGCAGGGAGTGGTACGGACAGCCCAGTGCATCTGTCACTGGGCACTGCAGAGAGTGGTACGGACAGCCCAGTGCATCTGTCACTGGGCACTGCAGGGAGTGGTACGGACAGCCCAGTGCATCTGTCACTGGGCACTGCAGAGAGTGGTACGGACAGCCCACTGCATCTGTCGCTGGGCACTGCAGGGAGTGGTACGGACAGCCCAGTGCATCTGTCGCTGGGCACTGCAGAGAGTGGTACGGACAGCCCAGTGCATCTGTCGCTGGGCACTGCAGGGAGTGGTACGGACAGCCCAGTGCATCTGTCGCTGGGCACTGCAGAGAGTGGTACGGACAGCCCAGTGCATCTGTCACTGGGCACTGCAGGGAGTGGTACGGACAGCCCAGTGCATCTGTCACTGGGCACTGCAGAGAGTGGTACGGACAGCCCACTGCATCTGTCGCTGGGCACTGCAGGGAGTGGTACGGACAGCCCAGTGCATCTGTCGCTGGGCACTGCAGAGAGTGGTACGGACAGCCCAGTGCATCTGTCGCTGGGCACTGCAGGGAGTGGTACGGACAGCCCAGTGCATCTGTCGCTGGGCACTGCAGAGAGTGGTACGGACAGCCCAGTGCATCTGTCGCTGGGCACTGCAGGGAGTGGTACGGACAGCCCACTGCATCTGTCGCTGGGCACTGCAGGGAGTGGTACGGACAGCCCACTGCATCTGTCGCTGGGTACTGCAGGGAGTGGTACGGACAGCCCAGTGCGTCTGTCGCTGGGCACTGCAGAGAGTGGTACGGACAGCCCAGTGCATCTGTGGATGTGACCTACCCTCCACTGAGGAACTTACAGCAGCGGGTGCATAAAGAAGGCCTGGAAGATCATCGGGGACACCAGTCACCCCAACCATAAGCTGTTCCAGCAGCTACCGCAGCATTAAAGCCGTGACCAAGCTACGGGACAGCTTCTTTCTACAAGCCTTGCAAATACACATGTCTGTACATTGTGACGGAGTCATAACGCAAAGATCTTTACTCCCTCACGTTGTGGGACGGATGTAAAATTTAAACAAATTAATTCATTCAAATCAGCATTAGTTTTTGCCTTGCTTTAGACTTTTGGCCCACAATGTTGTGCCAACCCTGAAACCCTGCCTCCCATATAACCCCTCTCCTTAAATTCCTCCATATACCCATCTAGTAGATTCTTAAATTTCATTAGTGTATCTGCCTCCACCACTGACTCAGGCAGCACATTCCACACACCAACCACTCTCTGAGTGAAAAACCTTCCTCTAATATCCCCCTCGAACTTCCCTCCCCTTACCTTAAAGCCATGTCCTCTTGTATTGAGCAGTGGTGCCCCGGGGAAGAGGCACTGGCTGTCCACTCTGTCTATTCCTCTTAATATCTTGTATACCTCTGTCATGTCTCCTCTCATCCTCCTTCTCTCCAAAGAGTAAAGCCCTAGCTCCCTTAATCTCTGATCATAATGCATACTCTCTAAACCAGGCAGCATCCTGGTAAATCTCCTCCGTACCCTTTCCAATGCTTCCACATCCTTCCTATAGTGAGGTGACCAGAACTGGACACAGTACTCCAAGTGTGGCCTAACCAGTTTTATAGAGCTGCATCGTTACCTAGCAACTCTTAAACTCTGTCCCTCAACTTTTGAAAGCTAACACCCCATAAGCTTTCTTAACTACCCTATCTACCTGTGAGAAGTATTTTGTTGTTTCGTTTGTTTATCGACCGAGATTCAGGACAGAACAGGCCCTTCCAGCCCTTCGAGCCCAGCAGTCCACAATTCAACCCTCGCCTAATCACTGGACCATTTACAATGTTCAATTAACCCATCAACCTGTACATCTTTAGACTGATTTGCCTTTGTAATGTTTACAGTGGTATTTACTATTGGAATGCACACTGGTTACTCTGTGCGCTGCCCGCGAGCAAGAAATGCCAATGCACCCTGGCGTATACGTCAATCAGTTAATCTGAAATCTGAGATTTAAAATAGTTCACATCAGAAATAACGTATGAGGATTTTCGTACAGTTATTCCCTTCTTCCATGCCTCCATATCCTGGTGCCCTTTCACTCCAGGCCTGCCCCTGCAATAGTTCAAAGTTCAAAGTTTATTTATTGTCAAAGTGTATACTACATCACCATATACCACCTTGAGATTCATTTTCTTGCGGGCATTCTCAATAGAACAATGAAAAACAATAGAAGCAATGAAGAGCTACACATGAACAAAGACTTACAAACAACCAGTGTGCAAATGAAGACAAACCATGCAAATACCATGAAGAAAGAGAGAGGGGGAGAGAGAGAGAGAGAGAGAGAGAGAGAGAGAGAGAGAGAGAGAGAGAGAGAGAGAGAGAGAGAGAGAGAGAGAGAGAGAGAGAGGGAGGGAGGGAGACAGAAGGAGAGGGGAGAAAGAGAGAAGGAAAGAGGGGGAGAAAGAGAGAGAGAAAGATTGCAAGAGAGATAGATAGAGAGAGAGAGAGAGAGAGAGAGAGAGAGAGAGAGAGAGAGAGAGAGAGAGAGAAACAGAGAACATGAGTTTAGAGTCCTTAAAAGTTAGTCCATAGATTGTGGAATCAGTTCACCATACTTCCCCATCCAAATCTCCATGAGAACCATTCTAATTCCCACATCCACTGCTCTTCATTCAGTCCCCTCTCCCCAGAGCAGAGCCCATGGGTGCAGCCACCTACTCCCTGGGCTGGTGGGTGAGAGAGCACCTGACTGAGCTGTGGTCTTTCTGGAACTCTAACAGGAAGAATCTCAGACAGGAGGAGTCCAGGTCCTTGGTGCGAAGAGAAGAGAGAGGACAGGGAAGGTCACGCCAAGTCTGAAATGAGATCTTTCCAGTTTCAATCAGACTGCTGTATTTTTCACCATTGGCTGAAATTAGAAACAAAATTTGCACTTCAATGCCATTGGAACCTCCAGGAGTTCAACTCCCAGAGAGCTCCATGCAGACGCAGTTGGTATATTTCAGAATCACTCTAGTTAATAAAAGTTCTGGCCAAAACTGACATGAAGGATTTCAATTTGACACTGTTCCTCATGTCATTGAGTTTACTGGTGTTGGTCATGATTCAACGGTTTTGGCGTGCTCAGTTTTATACTAGAAGGTCATAATGTTCCATTGCAAAGGTGTAACCACAAGCTGCTGATGACACTCCTAGGGGATTGAGAAAGTGATGAGATATTGAACCAAACTCCTTGACTCACCAACAGGTTAATGTGAAAAATAAGCCCCAGCACTCCATTTTAGAATGATACTTAGTGCTGGTAATATGCCAGTACTTATCCCCAAGCCAATATGGCTAACATTGACGATCTGATCAGAAGGCATCCTGCTGTTTGTGGAAGTAAGTCCAATGTAAATTTCTTGCTGTTGTTCCACCATCACAGCAGTTATTATACAGTTTTTAAAGAAGTGTTTTACTGTAGAGCATCATGGAACATAACGAGTGCAACTCTTACTCCTTATAATATAAAATGGCTGAGGCAAATGTCCATGATGGTGCTGTGCTGTTGGGCCAGCACAGTTCTTGCTACTAAAAACCACAAGACAATAAGATATAGGAGCAGGGTGAGGCTGTTTGGCCCATTGAGTCTGTTCCGCTATTTCATCATGACTGATCCATTTTTTCTCTCAGTCCCGGCCTCCTGTCTTCTCCCCGTATGACCAATCAAGAATTTAAGGCTCCGCCTTGAATATAAATAAAGACTTGGCCTCCTCAGCGCCTGTGGCAACGAATTCCACAGGTGCACCACTGTCTGGCAAAAGAAATTGCTCTTCATCTCTATTCTAAAAGGATGCCTTTCTATTTGGAGGTTGTGTTTCCTGGTCTTAGACTCTCCCACCATGGGAAACATCCTCTCCACATCCATTCTATCGAGGCCTTTCGCCATCCGATAGGTTTCAATGAGGTCATCCCTCATTCTTTTGAATTCTAGTGAATACAGGCCCGGAGCCATCTAATGCTCTCTAAGTAACAAGCCGTTCAACCCTGGGATCATTTTCGTGAACCTCCTTTGAACCCTCTCCAGTTTCAGCACATCCTTTCAAAGGGGCACAAAACTGCGCGTGACACTCCAAGTGAGACCTCATCACTGCTGTATAAAATCTCAACATGACGTCCCTTGCATAACAAATGTGCATGGATAATGATTCTGAGTGACAGTACCGAAACAGGCCCTTCAGCCCATCAAGTCTGTAGCCACCCATTTACACCATCCCAGCTTAATCCTATTTTTATTCTCCGCACATTTGCGCATTGATTGGCCGGTTGTTTATCAGTCTTGCTTATGTATAGTTTTAATGAATTTGAGTGCATTTCCTTATTTTCCAGTAAATTTAAAACCATAATTCCAAGCAAATTCATCTCCAAACTCCTACACTTAAGACCCAGCAACTGGACCCTTGACTAATCTGCCATATACTTCAGGTGGGATTGGCTAGACGACCCGCTCATCCCCATTCTCCCCATAACCTGTGAAGCTTTGACCAATCAAGAGCCCTTCAACCTCCGCTTTAAATATACCCTATGCCTCAGCCTCCAGAGCTGTCTGCGTCAATGAATTCCCCAGATTCACCACCCTCTGTCTAAAGAAATTCCTCCTCATCTCGGTTCTGAAGGGACATGTTTGTATTCTGAGGTTGTGCCCTCTGGACCTAGACTATAAGAAACGTCCCCTCCATGCCTTTCAATATTTGATTGGTTTCAATGAGATCCCCTCCCCATTATTAGTAGCATCAAGAAGTCTTTGCACAGCTGAAGTTGTGAGCATCCAGAGAGAGCACTTTGATGGCTTATGTCAGCCAAAGATAGATGGTTACGTTTGCAGATGAGTCATCCGACCCCCAGGACCCCACTGCAGCAGCAGTTCAGCGCAATACAGTGCAGAGTAGGCAACCAGACCCAGCCACCTGCAGCGGCCTCTGTTCATCTTAACACCAGAAGCGAGTCATGCTCTGAAGCCTGCACAAAGTTAAGTTTCATCCACGACTCTTCCACAGGTCAGCAAAGCACAAGACCTGCACGAGGCCTGATGAGTGGCCTGTGACATCTGCATCATAAAATTGCCAGGAAATAGTCATTGCTAATGAGAGAGTCAGTCTGGAGTCCCCACCCTCAACATCCTGCAGGCCATTATTAACCTGATCAGCTTTGTAAATTCCATGGCTACAAGGGCAAGAAAGAAGGTGATTAGCAGCGGTAACTGAGGTCCCACCAGCGGGAGCCTGATGGGATAATCTTCTGTTGCCTGGATGAGCTCCTACAGATCTCATCTAAAGGCTCATCGCTAACCAGGACAAAGCCTGTCAGCCACTCCACACACGTCATAAACACAGGAGGTTCTGCAGATGCCGGAAATCTGGAGCGACACACGCAAAATCGCTGGAGGAACTCAGCAGCTCAGGCAGCATTACAGAGAGGAATAAACAGTCGATGGTTCGGGCAGAGACCCTCCATCAGGACTGGAGAGGAAGGGGTGAGGAGCCGGAATGAGAAGATGGAGGGAGGGGAGGGAGCACAAGCTGGCAGATGATAGGTGAGGGGGAGAGTGAGTGGGTGGGGCAGTGGAAGCTGTAAACCGTAAGTATTCACTCATTCCACCAGTGGCACCCAGCGGTTGCAGTGTGTACCATCCGCCATCGGCACCAGTTACTCCCCTGGACCACTCTGACATCACCTCCCAAGCCTGAGAGCCTGGCCACCATGGAAGGACATGGGCAGAGAGTGCATGGGAGCACCACCAACTCCAGGATCCCCTCCAAGTCACACAGCACCCTGTCTGGAAAACACACTGTTTTCCCTCCCTGAAGCTTTCTCCTGCAAGTGTCCTGGGATCTCCAGGAGAACAGCAGTAGTCATTGGACTGGAAGGACCTTTTCCCTGCTAAATGAAATTAATTAATAGTCTATTCCTCTCTCAAAGGTAATCTGGGATGGGCAATAGATGTTGGTCCTGTCAGCTAAAACAGGTCTAAAACAGATTTTTAAAACTGAGGAGAAATTTTACAAATCTGGTAGGTCTAATTGGATTGCACCTCACTCACCTTTGGTCCCCACCAGATTCAGCTCTCACCTGTGGCTCTGCTCCAATTTACCTAACCAACCCAGACCTCAACGGTGGAACCGGCGGACAAAGTTACTTCAAACTCAACGGCTGTGAAGGCGGATGAAGGCCGCAACAAATCCATCAGCTCCAATCATCGTGGTTTCCATGCCACTGGAATCACTTGGTTGATTTGTGAAGTATCGTGTGCTTCTTGGAGTGCAACAGCAAGTAC
Source organism: Hypanus sabinus (assembly GCF_030144855.1). Taxonomy (NCBI): domain Eukaryota; kingdom Metazoa; phylum Chordata; class Chondrichthyes; order Myliobatiformes; family Dasyatidae; genus Hypanus; species Hypanus sabinus. The sequence goes on from NC_082734.1 coordinate 19,604,647, forward strand.
ACATTAAACAAATACACACACAGGCATCTTCGCTCTGTGATAGATCAACGGAACGATGACCATCATCCTCGACCTCGAGGGACAGCCACGACAACGACGACCTACAATCACAACAGATCAACAGCAGATGCCATTTCAATGGCTCTTCACTCAACCATGGAACATCGGGTCAGTGAAGATGCATACATCAGGATGCTCTTCAATGACTATAGCTCAGCATTCAACATTAACATTCCTTCAAAACTAATCAATAAGCTCCAAAACACAGGCCTCGAAACCTCTTTGTGTAACTGGATCCTTGATTTCCTCACTTACAGATTCCAGTCAGTTTGGATTGGCAGCAATATCTCCTCCACAATCCCAGACAGCTCAGCTGCACCTTAGGGCTGGGTGTTTAGCCCACAGCGCTACTCACTCTTCACTTATGACTGTGAGGCTCAGTACAGCTCCAACGCCATCTATAAATTTGCCAATGACACAACTCTTGTTCGCCGAATTTCAGAGAGTGATGAGGAAGTGTACACGAGCGAGAGAGATCAGCTGTTTGAGTGCTGTCACACGTAAGCCCAAGGAATTGATTGTGGACTTCAGGAAGGTGAAGTTCAGGGAACACACACCAGTCCTCGCTGAGGGATCAGCAGTGGAAAAGGTGAGCAGTTTCAAGTTCCTGGGTGTCAACTTCTCTGAAAATCAATCCTGGGCCCAACATATCGATGCAATTACAAAGAAGTCACAACGGCAGCTATATTTCATCTGAAGTTTGAGGAGAATTGGTATATGGCCAAAGACACTTGCAAATTTCTACATGGAGAGCATTCCAACTGGTTGCACCTGGCAGGGAGGGGCCACTGCAAAGGATCGGAAAAAGCTGTAGAAAGTTGTAAACTCTGCCAGCTCCATCATGAGCACGAGCCTCCCCAGAATCAAAAACGCCTTCAGCAGGCGATGCCTCTAAAAGGCAGCATCCATCATTAAGGACCCCCACCACCCAGGACGTGCCCACTTCTCATTGCTACCATCAAAGAGGAAGTACAGGAGCCTGTAGACACACAATCAATGCTTTGGGAGAAGTGTCTTCCCCTGTGCCATCAGATTTCTGAATGGACAATGAACCCATGAACACTACCTCACTATTTTTTCCTCAGTACTTTTCCCACTCTATTTGTACGACTTATGTAATTTATTTTTTATATACACTTCTTATTGTAACATAGTTATTATTAGTATGTATTGCAATGTACAAAACAACAAATTTCACAACATATGTCAGTGATTTAACACCTGATTCTGATTCTTAATCAGTGTATCGGAGGGAGATGGAAAATCTGATCAAATAATACCACAACAATAAACTCTCAGTCAACGTCAGCAAAACCAAAGAGCCCATTATCAGCTACAGGAGGAGAAAACTGAAAGTCCGTGAGGCAGCCCTCGTTAGGGGACTGGAGTTGGAGGAGGGTCAGTAACTTTAAATCCCTTGGCATTATCATTTCAGAAAACCTGTCCAGAGATCAGCCTCACAAAAAAGACACAGGCAGCGCCAATACTTTCTTAGAAGTTTGCACAGATTCGGCATGTTATCTAAAACTTTGGAAAACTTCTATAGATGCACAGTGGAGAGTATCCTGGCTGGTTGCATAACAGCCTGGTATGGAAACCAATGCCCAAGAATGGAAAAGCCTACAAAAAGTAGTGGATACGACCCAGTCCGTCTCGGGAAAAGCTCTCCCCACCATTGAGCACATCTGCAAGGAACGCTGCCACAAGAAAGCAGCCTCCATCATCAGGAACACCCCCCTCCCCACCAACCATTCAGGCCACGCTCACCTCTCATTGCTTACAGTGGGAAGGAGGTACGGGAGCTTAAAGTCCCACACCTCCAGGTTCAGGAACAGTTATAACCCTGCAACCATCAGGCTTCTGAACCAGCGTGGATAACTTCACTCACCCCAACTCTGAACTGATCCCAGAACCTATGGACTCACTGTCAAGGTCTCAACAACTCATGTTTGCAGCATAATCTGATTATTTATTTTTGTATTTGCTCAGGTTGTCTTTTGCACGTTGATTGTTTGCTCCGTCTTTGTGTCTAGTTTTTCATTGGTTCTATTGTATTTTTTGTTCTTCTGTGAATGACAATGAATCTCAGGGTATTATCTGGTGACATATGGATAATTTTTTTTTTTGAAATTTGAAGTCTGAAGTAGGTATTTGTACGTGACAGCAGCCACATCCCATTCTACTTCCTCGACAGGCTGAGAGTAGCCAGCAGGCCCCAAACCCGGAGAGATAAAGCCATGCCTGTCCCAGCATGTGAAGTCATCTCTGCTGGACTGGGCAGATGAGACCTACAGTGAGATCCAAGGTAGTTTTGTGGAGAGCTGAGGGCACGACGTGGCACAGAAGAGGTCATGGTCATCTGCTGCGACCAAAGAAGGCGCCATCTGTGACGCCCACTTGTACCACTGGAGCTGGACTTCCGAGGTCAAGAGAGCAGAATGGCCCAGTGCAATGGCTTTTCCACTTTAAAAACCCTCCCCCACAGGTTTCCTGCCATCGTTGGACATGGCAAACAGCGAACCAGCTCACGCATTACCGCCTGCGTTGGAATTAGAGCAAGATACGACATGGCAACAGGCCTTTTGCCCCGCTGACCATCGGCCGCTCGTCTTCACACTAATCCTCCGCTAAGCCATTCCAGTCATGCTCCCCCAGCCCGTACCGCTCACCTCCACACTGGGGCAACCTACAGCAAGATAACGAAGTGACCAACCGCATCCCCCCACCCCATCCCCACCCCGGGGACGTGGGAGGAAGCCCAGATGGTCACAGGGTGAACGTGTGCATGCCGCGCCGGCAGGGACCGATCCTGGACAGTGACTCCTCTAGCTCTGCCACTCTGCCAATGATACTGGCACAGAGAAACATGGAGAGAAATGAAATATACAGGGGAAGAGACAGGGCGGGAGGCAAACACAAAAGAGTGGTTCAGAATTCTAGGTTAGGAAAATTGGTGGAATTCAGGCATTGAGAAGCCATATCCTTCTCCTGGATCCAGTACGAAGCTCCTCTGATACTTAACTTCTTTGGTTATGCAACCACACACGCGTTCCCTCAAATGTGCATAAAATCCTAAATGAGACCAACTGTCCCAGCTAACTTCAGTCCACATCAGTAAAAGGGAAAATTCTGTTCTGTACGACACTGAGACCTTGTTATGCACAAGTTGGTCACCATTCTCCACTATAGCTTCCAGTCTCGCCATTGGACTCTCAGTGGCCTCTTCATTAGGCACACCTGTACACCTGCTCGCTAATGCAAATCCCTACCCAATCAGCCAATCGTGTGGCAGCAACTCAATACATAAATGTATGCAGACATGGTCAAGAGGTTCAGTCATTCTGACCCAACATCAGAATGGGGAAGGAATATGATCTAAGTAACTTTGTTTGTTGGTGCCAGATGAGGTGGTTTGAGTGCCTCAGAAACTGTCGATCTCCTGGGATTTTCACGAACATCAGTCTCTAGAGCTTACAGAGAATGGTGGGAAATAAAGCACCCAGTGAGTGGCAGTTCAGAGGAGAATGGACAGACTGGTTCAAGCTTACAAGAAAGAGACAGTAACTCAAATGAGCACATGTTACAACAGTGGTGCCCAGAAGAACACCTCTGAACGCACAACACATTGAACCTTGAAGTGGATGGGCCACAGCTGCAGAAGACAATGAACGTACACTCAGTGACCTCTTTATTAGGAACAGGAGATACATACTAAAACGGTCACTGAGTGTATATTATGCTCAAATTCATGGGAAGTTCTCCCCGTTTTAGGCAACACCAATGGTCAGGATGGTCATGGATGTGTTGTGGGATCATCTGCCACATTGAACTCGTATTGTGCTCCCTGTGCTATGGCTAATGGGAGACCCCGGCCAAGCACCCTCCTCTTTCCCTCTGAGTCTTTAGAGAGCTGCGCGCGCTTTGCAGTTCACCTGCACTGACCCAACTTCGTCACATAGTTTTGAAATGAACTGGAATGTAGTAAACAGCAACTAAGGGCAAAATTAGTTCAGGAACCAAAAAAGACCAGCAGTTGTTTATGCACACAAGGTGGGCATCTTCAGTGGAAATTACATTAATGCGTATGCTTGTAATCAGTGATTTCTGATGTCAAACTAACTCCCACATCATGCCCTCTCTACAAACACCTTCAAAAGAACCCGCCCCCACAAATCACTTGCTAACTCATAGAATGCTTCCTCTTTCAGAGAAAAAACATGTTACCTCAAAGAGTTAGTTCTTCATGGAGCTCGAAGGAAGTCTATGGGTGGGAGCCTTGAAAACTTCTTACACTCCTCCTGCCCAAGACACATCTCATCTGATACATGCCTTCTGCTTAAGCAGCAAAACAAACACACACACACACACACTCACACACACACACTCACACACACACACACACACACACACACACACACACAATGTGTAAATATACTCACACACCAGGAATGCACACACATTGTCCCATAAGTAGGTGTGAGATGTCCTAAGTTACTCCACATGTGCTGACTACCATTCAACCCACAGCATGACACAGACTGTAGGAGTTTCCGCTCCACGCTGCTGTTGTGTTGATGACGTTACTGGTAGTTATGAAGCAGCTTCTTTATTCGACAAAGCAAGGAACATGTAGCAGGCATCATACGGAGACGCTCTTAGTCAAAAGGTCTCGCTGGCCCAAATGTGGGGTTCGATATTTTCTGTACCAAACATCAAAGGGCAACTCCATATTTATAATGTATGGACAATGCTTTCTTTAAAACTGCATACAAACTTCACACTTCCTTCTTTGCACGCGCATGCGCACACACACACACACACACACACTCACACACACACACACATACACACACAAACACACACACACACACACTCACACACACACGCACAAACACACTCACACACACACACACACAAACACACACACACTCACACACACACACACAAACACATACACCAAACACACACACACAAACTCACACACACACAAACACACAAACACACACACACACACACACACACACACACACACACACACACACACACACACACACACACACACACACACACACACACACACACACACACACACACACACACCAGACATCAAAGTGAACTTTAATCAGTATTGTCTGGTCTGACATTCATGGCTTTTCAGAACCCACTGTTCAGAGCTGCACTCCAAATTAAACCCACGATGCACATTCAGATGAGAAGACTGCTAGCCAAAGTCATTTGCTAAACGTAAATGTGCTAAACCCAAAAATTGTTCTAACACACACATCGATTACCGGTCTCCCGGTATACTTTTCCATCTTCTCTCAAAGAACAGCACAATCAGGTTCCGGGAAACTGTTCTAGCCAATACTTATTGTTCAACTAATGCCTTAGCATATCATATCTGGTCACTGATACGTAAATTATGCATGCTATAATTAAACCCCTGTTTACATTCCCATATTTTAACAGAATGGGTCACTACCAAAGGAGGTGTAAGACACTCCTTCTCTCTGCTAACCTGCAGGTCACACTTGGGCAGGGTGTAGCACCTGCTTAGCCCCCGATCAGGGTCACGTGAAGCTATGGAAACAGGTGGTGGACGTTCGTATGAGTGGCCAGTGTATTCACAAGTCCTGGTTATGTGGTCACTCACACCAGGCAGACAATCTCTGAAGAGCATCGATAATGGCTGAGAGTCACCCGTCCTGTAAAGGCAGCACCCAGAAGAAAGCCGCCTCTGTAGAAGAAGCAATCATGGTCATGGAAAGACTGTGATCGCCCACGTGATACGCCATGTCACATAATGATGATGATTTCAACAGAGGTTAAGCTAAACACAATTATAAAACATCTTTCTATGGATTGTAACATGTATTAGGGTGGCAAAGGAGGGCTTCAACAAGAATCCAGGCTTTTTAAAAATCAAATGACGATCAAGAAAAAACTGCAAATGCTGGAAATCTAGAATAAAAACAGAAAATGCTAAAAACACAGCCGGTCGGGCAGCATCTGTGGAAAGAGAAGTAGCTGTTCCGATGAAGGATCCTCTGATTTCTCTTCCCACAGCTGCTGCCTGACCTGCTGAGTGATTCCAGCATTTCCTGTTTTTTTAAAGCCAAGTTTGATATCATTTCCAATTGCTTTGCTCTGCTCAGTCTTGAGAACATTGACGATAAAACAGTACAGCTCAAGAGCAGACCCTTCTGTGTCGAACCAATTAAAATTTTGATCATGCTCACATCCCTTCAAATTTAAGTTCAAGTTTAATTGTCATTCAAGCATATACACATATACAGCTAAACAAAACAACATTCCTCCAGGGCCAAGGAGCAAGCACAGTAAATATCATCACACACAGCACAATAGTTACTGTTATGAGCCAGCAGCAATAGACAGTTTTAATGTCAAACAACTATATTTTCAGTATCTACCCAAAATATGGACAATTAAACAAATTACTCCCCTAAACAAAAATTAACAGTGCTATGCATTCTGTAGCTCACAAACGGTGTCAGGTTTGGGAACAGTTCTTCTCAAATCTTACTCAAACTCAGACCCAGAAACAGCAACCCAGACAGCAACCCGAAATCCACGGAAACGGGTGAGGGAAAGAAGCTCGTAAATCCACACTAAGATGACACGAGGCAGCGATCACAGAAAATTCTAGCGGAGCCATGCTGGGAATACAGCATAGCAGTCACAGCAGATTCCAGACGTTGAGTAGTGTTCCAAAATCCACCTGGGGATATTACAAGATGACAGTCACAGAATATTCCTTAACCCAAGTGGTCGCCACCTAACACACCCAAATCCATGTATGGGTTAACAAAAAGTGGTCTCCATGGGAATACTCCAGAAATCCAAGCATGGATCATGTAAAGTGACAGTCACGTATCTAATATGCACTGTGTCCCACTAATTATCACAATCCTCTGGACGTGGAGGACGTGCTGTAGCAAACTCTTCAACTATCTCCACCCAGCTCGCTCTCCTGCTGGTAGCTCGCAGTCCGCTGTTCCTTCTCTGCTGAATGTCCCAGAAACCTCCCCGCATTTTGTTATAACGACGCCATCCACCCGCCTCGTCCAGGCGCTTAAAATGACACTCACGGTAAAACAAATGTTGACACATTACAGTGCAGTCCAGCACACAGTCAGTCACAAAACAATATTAGCACAAGTCCCTGAGTGGCATGGCCTGAAGATTGATGGTGCATGGAGCCATGTTTCTTCAAGGACAAGCATGCAGCAGTTCCTCATCTCACTCTGGGTCAGCCCCAGATTGAGGCAATCCTGCTTGTCTTCCAGGGAGCGAACACTAGAAAGCAGCAGCAAGGGGGGTGCTGGCCTGCAGGAGCCAGCCTGCAACCCAGCACAGATCCCAGCGCGCTCGCCGCATCTCCGACTGCCTCCGACACGTAAACGACAACGCCGCGGCATGAGGGTTAACCGCTGAGGCCACGTGGCCTTGCCAATCAGGCAGTGAACCAGACCTGCAGTATTGTGTATTACCAGAATCCAACAGGTTCTTCCGGTCACAAGAAAACTGTTTTAAAAGAAACATTTGCTCCATTTGTCAGACACGAAGAAGCCACTGTAACTAAGCATGCCACCATGTTACTGGAACCCAACTTTGAATATGTCGTAGCATAGCGCCTTTGACAGTAAAATAAATCAGTTTTATTATGTGTATTTGTATTTTAAAACAATGCATTAATTCTTTGTATTTATTATCTGTTGTGAGTATCTTATACTGTCTGGGGTTTAACTATATGTAGTGTGGTGTTGTGCATCTTAAGCGCTTACCACTGCACCAGTGAAAGTCCTCACAGAAAATAGAGTGAATTGAATCGAATTGAGTCAGTGGAATGTACTGCAGCTTTGGAGGCCAAGTCATATTTACGGCAGAGGTTGATAGATTCTTGATTAGTCAGGGCATGAGGGGATACAGGGAGAAGGCAGGAGATCGGAGTGGAGAAGGAAATGGATGAGCCACGATGAAAGCAGAACAGACTCAATGGGCCAAATGGCCTAATTCTGCTCCTATATCTTATGGTCTTGAGGTGTATGGTCTAATCTCTGATCAGCAGCCAGATTACTGGTTGAGGACTAAGTATTGGTGAGGAGAGGGTGAGGGGTCATGGGCCCTAAGCACGCAGCACTGCCGGAATTGTTATCTCAATCTCCTTTTGTCGGGGCTGTCGGGCCTCCTTAATTTCATCAGGTAGAATTCACCCACACTTTAAAGGGTTAAGTTCGCCATGTATGTTATATGTTACCTTGTACGACTAGGGTGATGGCTGTCCTCCCCGGAAATCGGCGGGTACCAGACTCCGAAGCAACTCCTTCCCAAGTCTCAGTGCAGCCGTCAGCTCTTCTCGCTGCCCGGCTTAGGCGACTCCAAGTCGGGCGGACATCAGCTGCGTTTCATCTTCAGAGAGCCTCTCCCTGCCGCAGCTACCGGGCAAGGTGCGATGGGCTCTGGCGGGCCCCTCGAACACCTCCGGGCTCCAGCGAGAGAGGCTGACAAGGTGCTGTCCGTCGCCAAGAGGCCGGACGACTTCGCCGCCTCACCGCCACCCGAGCCTGAGGCAATTGCTGCGGCTCAACGATGGGCGCCCACCCTGTGTTTCTACCACACAGAGAGATAAGAAGTGGCGCCCGCCCTGCGGGAAACCGGCTGGCTGGTGCCAGTTTGCTGCTACGGGCCTCGGCTGGTCAGGCAGTTTCCTGTTCATTACCGACTCTGTTCCCGGGCGCCATTTTCTCCGTGACTCGGGTGCTCAGGTGAGCATCCTGCCCGCGTCTAAATTGGACATAAGCACCGGGAAATACGGACAGTGCCATCCGGCCTTTTGGCGCTGTGCTGGAATTCCGTGTTGGCGGCGGTGGCCACATCCAGATGGGAGCCTTCTCGCTGATGTCCAGAACCGGCCCCTCATCCACGCAGAGACTGTCTACTCGCTCTCCGGCACGTCAAAGTTATCCAGCGCTCTTTCCGCCACCGTCTCCTCGCCGAGCCCACCTCCTCCACCGCTAAACATCCTCACCGCTGACCCACCCGTTCGCGCCTCGACCCAGAGAAGCTGGCCGTCGCCAGGGCGGAGTTTGACGCCTTGGACCGCCTGGGCTTCATCAGGCTTCCCCTCTCCACATGGTGCAGGGGGCGGAAGGCGCCCATGTGTTGATTACCACTGCCTCAACGACGCCATGACCCCAGACCTATACCCAATCCCGCACATCCAGAATTTCTCTGCCCGCCTGGCACGGAAAATTATCACCTCGAAGGTGGACCTCGTTCGCAGTTACCACCAAGAGACGGTACTAAAACCGTTGGATGCAACGTTTGGTTAGTTTGAGTTCCTTTGGAAGCCATTCGGGCTGAAGAACGCGGCCAAGACCTCTCAGCACCTCATGGACAGTGATCTCAGGGATTGTCCATCCCTGTTTGCTTACCCGGATGACATTTTGGTAGCCAGCCCTTCTAGAACCCTTTTTGAATGCCTTAGACAGTACGTCTCGTCGTCAACCGGGTGAAGTGCCAGTTTGGGCAGTCCGTGATCGATTTCCTAGGACACCGTGTCAATGCAGTTGGGCAGTTCCCCTGCCGAATGAACTCGAGGGCGTTAAGTGCTTCCCTTGGCCAGTCACCTTTAAGGCCCTGCAGGAGTTTTTGGGCATGGTGAACCTTTATCACCATTTTGTCCCCAAAGCGCCTCAGCTCATGCGCCCCAGGGGGCAAAGTGGCCGAGCACATCGTAGACCGGACGAAGGAAAGGTCCAAGGCGTTCTCGGACACTGAGTAGGCATCGTCTAATGCAATGCTGCTGGTGCACCCCCTCCCATCGCTCTCACCACGGACGAGTCGGATTGCGTGGTCGGTGCAGTGCCTGAGCAGTTGGTTCTTGGCGTTTGACAGCCGCTCGACTTTTTTAATCGTCAGCTTCTTCCCTGCGAGCATCTTGATCGTGAGCTTCTTGTTTGTACTCATCAATACGGTGTTTTCATATTCTCCTCGAGGGCCGTCCATTTATGGTTTTTGTGACTCAAAAGCCCCTAACTTTCGCCATGGCTAAGGTCTCCGAACTTTGGTCTGCTTGACATCCTTCTTTTAGTTCAGAGTTCACCACGGACATCTAGGATGTGGTGGGAAGCGTAACCTCGTGGCTGACTGCCTTTCCTGGTGCTGTCCATTTGGGCATGGACCGCGCCACGATGGCGGCAGACCGGGTTTCGGACGCGCGCGGACACAGGGTTGAAATTGGTAGACGTCGCTTTCGGTGATGGCGGCGTTTCACTACTGTGTGATGTGTGACCCAGGCTGGCTGTGCCAGCGAGCTGGCGGCGTTTTCAATGCAGTCCACGGGCTTTCTCGCCCAGGCTGGAGGGCATCGCAGGAGCTGGTGACAGAGAAGTTTGTATGGCATGGGCTTGAGAAGGACGCCAGGGAATGGGCCAGTCCTTGTTTAGCATGCCAGCGCGCGAAGATGCATTGATACGCCAAGGCTCCTTTATCTCCTTTCGCGGTCCCTGAGCAGCACTTCGACCACGCGAATGTGGAATTGGTCGGCTCGTCGACCCTGGCCCATGGGTTTACTCACTTTCTCACCATCATTGATAAGACCAAAGGTTGGCCAGAGACAGTGCTGCTCTTGTCTGTTTCAGGCGCGGAGATTGGCTCGTGGATCGCCCGGGCTCTGGCATGCGGTGCCCACCCCCTGGCTTCTGCCCGATGCGGTGTGGTGGTGGGGGGGGGGATCTCCATGCACGGCAGGACTGCCTGACAATACCCAGGCGCTCCATGGTGTCAAACTCAGCCCTGGCAACGTCTGAGCTTTGGTTTGCGGTTGGCGGTAATCTGGGAGTGGGGGTCAAATTGCACTGGACCACCCTCAAGCCAACAGTCTGTGCAAGCGGTTCCACCGTTCACTGAAAGCCGCTCTCCACGCGGGCCTCAGTGACGGTTGCTGGGTGGACAGACTGCCGTGGGTCATGTTGGGCCTGAGGACAGATCCTAAGACGGGCCTTCAGTCCTCTTCTGCAGAGCTCGTTTTTGGGCAACCCCTGCGGGTGCCGGGAGAGTTTCTCCCGACATCCACGGTCCCGTGGTCTGCTTCCCAGCAGCGGACGCCCTTTGTGAACAGCGCCAACGTCCACTCCGTGCCCACGACGCAGCGTGGCATGCCGTGGTCAGACCTGTTGCTGGGCCTGCGGGAGGCGAAATATGGGTTTGTGATGAACATCGGGGTCCTCTGCAGCCGCCTTATGACAGCCTGTTCCGCATGCTGGTTGCAGGGTTTAACGTTCTTTACGCTGGACTCTGGAGGTATCCAGGCCAGTGTTTCTGTGGATCGTCTCAAGCCTGCCCATTTGGACCCGAACTCTCCAGCGGGAGTGGAGCTGAACCCTTCCACCTCCAGACCTTCTGACATCGGCTGTTCTTCCTCCTCAGCACCTGCCCCTGAAGGCAGGGGTAGTTCAGACGAGTCTTGTGGTCCCCTGCTTGTTTGAATTTGTCTGTAGGGTGAATTCTGGCGGGGGGGGGGGGAGCGCGTGTGTAGGGACTCTTTAATTTCATCAGACAGAATTCACCCAGACTCTTTAGGGTTAAGTTTGCTGTGTATGTTACATTGTACATTAATAAGTTTTAGGGGTGGGGATTTTCCATATATGTGTAAAACGTCACCATTTGCTGGCGGTTTAAAGAAAGTGTATGTTAGAAGTAATTACACTCATGTTGATATCTGTCACCTCTCCTAATTTCTTCTGAAGGTGACACCTCTTTTGATGCAGTGATCTCTCAGTACTCTGCAGTGCTGAGAATGGAATTGATTTTATTTCGTGCATCCTTCACATACATGAGGAGTAAAAATCTTTACGTTACATCTCCATCTAAACGTGCAATGTGCAATTTATAGTGATTTATAATAAATAGTATGTACAACAGGACAGTCAATATAACACAGAAATACAGTTTCGTCAGCATGAATTAATCAGTCTGATGGCCTGGTGGAAGAAGCTGTCCCGGAGCCTGTTGGTCCTGGCTTTTATGCTGCGGTACCGCTTCCCAGATGGTAGCAGCTGGACAGTTAGTAGTTGGGGTGACTCAGGTCCCCAGTGATCCTTTGGGCCCTTTTTACACACCTGTCTTTGTAAGTGACCTGAATGGTGGGAAGTTCACAAATACAGCTGCGCTGGGCTGCCCGCAACACTCTCTGCAGGGCTTGAGTCCATGGTCTTGTAAGAGCAGGGATGGTCATTTCCACCAGCGGAAAGGTTTACTCATAGTGGTTGTGATCTGTGAATGACTGGGCAAAGCAAGAGCAACTGCTCAGTGTTTCATAAGATGGGCTCAGTGCAGAGCCAAAACAGGAAACCACAGGGGCAACAAAGGTGGAGGGCTGAAATGAATTTGCTTCCGTTAGGGTAACAGTCAAAACCAAACTGTGATGACTACATGAACTATCGTCGATTGCCGAAAAAGGTACCAAGACCCGCCAGAGGAATCTCGGTCTCAAGTTCCCATTCTGATCTAGCTACGTCTAAGGTGGAAACACTCCAAGGATGTCAGCATTGTGAGGAATTTCAAACAAGAAAGGGGTGGGGGGCAGGCTGATCTGCGGCAAACAAAGGAGCCCCTTTACTGGGTGACCCAAGGGAAGTGGTCACCACCTCCTGGGACTGGCCGGAGCTGCTTCCCCAACCACACAGTCAATACGATCTTTTCCAAGAAGCTCTGAGAGAAACTGGCCCATTGTTCTCGTCTCACTGGACATATTAGCTTATCGTTGACTCTATCCCTGTCCAATTCCTTCCCGCCTCCCTAGTGGGCAGTGAGGCAGCGTAGCGGTTAGCGTAACGCTATCACGGCGACCTGAGTTCCGTAAGGAGTTTATACGCCCTCATCACGGTTGTGTCGGCTTCCTCCAGTCTCCGGTTTCTTACCACTCTCTCAGTTCATAGGTTAATTGGTCCCACGGGTGCATTTGGGCAGAGGCATACCAGTAAGTGGGAGCCTTCAAAGTGAAAATTTGAGAGTAGAAATTTGTATGTTCTTGTCAGAATAAAAGGCGAGGTTAACAGATTTAAGGAACCTTGGATTTTGAGGGATATTGAGGCTCTGGTTAGGGAAAACGAGGTGAACGTAAAGCATAAGCAGTTCGGGACGAATGAGGTCCTTGAGGAGTATAAGAAATGCAAGAGAACGCTTTGGAGAGAAATCAGGAGGGCTAAAAGAAGGCATGAGGTTTCACTAGCAGTCAAGGTGTAGGAGAAACCTAAGGTCGTCCACAGATATTTTAAGGACAAAACGAGAACAAGGGACGAAATGGGTCCGCTGGAAGATCAGAGTGGTAGCCTATGCGTGGAGATGAAAGAGATGGGGGAGATCTTAAATGGATTTCTTGCATCTGTATTTATTCAGGGGACAAACACAGGGTCTACAGAGGTGAGGCAAAGCAATGGAGAGGTCGTAGACCTTATACAGATCCCAGAGGAGGAGGTGTTTGCCGTCTTGAGGCAAATTAGGATGGATAAATCCCAGTGCCTGACAAGGTGTTCCCACAGATCTTGAGGGAGGCTAATGCAGAAATTGCAGAGGCCCTAGACGAGGTATTTAAATCATCCTTAGCTACTGGTGAGGTGCCAGAAAATTGGAGAATAGTTAATTTATTTATTTTGATTTTTTATTTAGAGATACAGTGCAGAACTGGGTCTTCTGGTCCTTTGAGTCACACCACCCAGCAACCCACCCCTGAAATTTTATTAAATTTCAAATTAATAAACATATCAATATTGATAATGGTACAGAGATTGGGATTACATTAATAACGGTTAACATGTAAGAACACATATTTTAAGTAACAAATGGAGTTTAGCCTCCCAATCTCTTAGTAATTAACCATGAAAAAGATATTTATAAAAAGAGAGAAAAAAAACTCTGAACTAAGAAAAACTAAACTAGAAAAGAAAATCAAACACTATATGCAGATGACCTGTTATTATATATTTCTAACCCAGAGAAATCCATTCCTGCAGTAATAACACTACTTGCTCAGTTTAGTAGTTTTTCTGGTTATAAATTGAATAAGAGTGTGTTTTTCCTATTAATTATGCAAGTTCCAATTTATAGACAATCATCATTTAGATTGGTTACCGATTATTTTATTAATTTGGGGGTTAAAATTACTAAGAAGTAAAAGGATCTATTTAAAGTTAATATTTTACCTTTAATTGATCATGTTAAACAACTGTTTACTAAATGGTCCCCACTGTCCTTATCTTTGATCGGTAGAATTAATGCTATTAAGATGTTTCTTTTACCTAAATTTCTATATCTATTTCAGGCAGTATCAATTTTTATTCCTAAATCTTTTTTTGATATTATTGTTTCTAAAATTTCTTCATATCTTCATCTTCATAAACTGGCAGTATAGAAATCCCAGTTTAAGTAAGAAATATTTACAGAAGTCAAAAAAGGAAGGTGGTTTGGCTTTGCTGAATCTTAGATTTTATTATTGGGCAATTAATATTTGATATTTAACGCTTTGGACACAAGAATTGGATGAAACTCAATGTCCAGGATGGATGAATCTCGAGCAGGAGTCTGTACAAGGGTTTTCACCGGCTTCTATCTTAGGAGCTGTGCTTCCCTTTGCACTTACTCAATTGAATAAACAAGTGATAAATCCAATATTTAAACATACAATACAATATGGTTTCAATTTTGTAAATTTTTTGGATTGAATAAACTTATCCTGTCAAGTCCTATTATATCTAACTTTTTTTTTCAACCATCTAGAATTGATCAAGCTTTTGTTTTATGGAAAACAAAAGGAATAACATGTTTTCATGATTTATTCATGACTGATTGTTTTGTGTCTTTTGAACAGTTGTCTAATAAATATAATTTGCCTAGATCACACTTTTTCAGATATTTACAGATTAGAAACTTTCTGAACTCTACTTCACCTACCTTTCCAATATCACATCAAATCGAAGTTACAGAAATTGTTTTAGGTTTAAATTAATAATCAGAGATCCCCTTCTTTTAGAATACGTACACAATGCTAGAAGAACTCAGCAGGTCAGGCAGCATCCATGAGAAAAGAGTAGCCAACGTTTCAGGCCAAGACCCTTCATCGGGAATGGGGGGGAAGAGAGGGCCGAAGCCCAGTAATAGAGATAGGGGAGGGGGTAGGGCCTATTGAATCAATTGAATCCAAGATACAAATTTTGAACCAAAATTAAATTTCTCAAGTATATTAAATAAATATTCCCACTCAAGTCTGTCATACGCCTTCTCAGCGTCAAGCGAAATAACACATTCTGGAGTATTAGATGCAGTAGTGAATACAATGTTCATTAACCTCCTAACATTAAAATGTGAGAAACGATTTTTAATAAATCCCGTCTGATCCTCAGAAATAATTTGAGGCAATACCTTCTCTAATCTAATCGCTAATATTTTGGAAAAGATTTTTAGAATCCACATTCAAAGGACAATTTACAATGAAAAATTAACCCACTAACCAGTACACTTTTGGACCGTAGGAGGAAACTGGAGCACCCAGAGGAAACCCAAGCAGACACGGGAAGGATCATACAAACCTGCTTACAGAGGACGCTGGAACTGAACTCTGAGCTCCATCATACGGAGCTGTAATAGTGTCGTGCTAACTGCCACGTCCCATGGTGCCGCAATGTTGTTGTGTTGTTTAGGAAAGGCTCTAAAGATAAGCCAGCAAATTATAGGCCAGTGGGCCTGACACCAGTAGTGGGCACTTTATTGGAAGGTATTCTAACAGACCAAATATATAAGTATTTGGGACTGATTAGGGATAGTCAACATGGCTTTGTGTGTGGTAGGTTGTGTTTAACTAATCTTAGAGGTTTTCAAAAAAGTTACCAGAAAAATCGATGAAGGAAAGGAAGTGGATGTTGTCTTCAAAGTCTTTGACAAGGTCCCACATTAGAATTTGGTCAAGGGGTTTCAATCACTCAGCATTCTTGATGACATAGTAAATTGGACTAGATACTGTATTGGCTTTGTGGGAGAAGCCAGAGAGTGATAGTAGACAGTTGCCTCTCTGATGGAGGCCTGTGACTAGTGGTGTGCCACAGGAGTCGGTGCTGGGTCCTTTGATGTTTGTCCTCTATACCAGTGATCTGGACGATAATGTGGTAAACTGGATCACCAAATTTGTGTATGATACCAAGAACAGGGGCATAGTGAACAGCAAGGAAGATTGTCAGTAGGCCTGCAGTAGAACAGAGGGGTCTGGGAGTACAGGTCCACCATTCCTTGGAAGTGACTTTACAGGCAGACAGGGCCACACAGTGAACTTTTGGGGCATTGCCCTCCATAAATCAAAGTTCTGAGAAACAATGGTTGGGATGTTATGTTGAAGTTGTATAAGATGTTGGTGAGGTCTAATTTGGAATTTGCAGTTCTGGTCGCCTACCTACAGGAAAGGTATCAGTAAGTTCAAGAGAGTGTAGAGAAAATTTACAAGGATGTTGCTGGGAATTGAGGACCCAAGTTATAGAGAGAAAGGTTGAATAGGTTAGGACTTTATTCCCTGGAGCATAAGAAAATAAGGGAAGATTTGATAGAGCTATTCAAAATATAAGGGGTATATAGATAGGGTAAATGTAAGCAGGCTTTTTCCACTAAGGTTAGATGAGATTACAACAGGTCATGGGTTAAGGGTTAAAGGTGAAAGGTGAAATGCTTAAAAAAAAACATGAGGGGAAATTTCTTCACTCATTGGGTGTTAAGAGTGTAGAATGATCGGCCAGCAGAAATAATGCATTCCGGTTCAAGTTCAAAATCTAAGAGAAGTTTGAATAAGTTCATGGATGGGAGGGTTATAGTCTGGGTTCAAGTCGATGGGAATAGGCAGGATAAGAGTTCAGCACAGACTAGATGGGCCAAAGGGCCTGTTTCTGTTCCGTAGTGTCCTATGACTGACTGATAAACTATACGTAGCCCTCACCTTTCATGCATTTAGCCATCTGAATCAGGCTATATTAATGATTTGCACTTTGGTAAGGAAACTGTGGAAGAGCTCATCCCCTGTATAGAACCAAGAAACCAATGTGGTTGCAGTTTGATCAATGATTTGTGGTTTATGGGGATCAAGTAAAAGGCATTGAACAGACTGTGCTTGACAGCACTTACATTGATCTTGCACGCACCCTCAGAAGAGAACAGTGCAACACTGCCACCCCCTGACAACTTGTCCTAACTGCAGCTATTTCAAATGGAAACACACAGGAGAGGTAATTATGAACTGGAGGTGTGGTTTTTCTTGAGCACAGGATAGAGCATAGCTCTACAAACAGAAATAACACTGTCAGACTGTAATCTTTGCTTCTCTCTTCTGTCGACATTATTGCCTGCTCCATTCTAGTTCTGCGATGTTCTTTTTAGAACTTTTTAGCTTAATATCACTGATCAGTAGGTAGAGCTTTGAGATACTACAATGTATAGTGTATACTATAATGCACTGATCTAAACAAACGGTATAAAAAGCTCAAGGGGCTGAATGGCCTCTATCAGTCCCAATATTCTAACCTATGTTTACTAGAATATGGATTTCACACTGAATTATGTTCCATATCCTCTCATCAACACGGGGTGGGTTTCAGTTGCCTTGCCTTGCTGAAGATTGTTGGCAGAATCTCAGATGGTGACAAAAGGACATACAGGAGCGAAATATATCAGCTGGTTGAATGGCATCGCAGCAACGTCCTTGCATTTAATGTCAGTAAGACCCAAGAACTGATTGTGGACTTCAGAAAGGGTAATTCAAGAGGACACGCCAATCCTCATAGACAGATCAGAAGTGGAGCGAGCCAGCAAGCAATTTCAAGTTCCTGGGTGTCAATATCTCTGAGGAACTAACCTGGACCCAACATGTTGATGCAGCTATAAAAGTTATTCAGCAGCCATAGGAGTTTAAGGAGATTTGGTATGTCACCAAAAATACTTGCAAATTTCTACAGTCACTGCACTTTACTATAAACACTTGAAACTACTTTTTATAATGCTGTTCACATTGTAAGTATATAGTTTTATGTATTTATGCATTTTGGTTCATATCTGCACTTCTAACTTTACGGTGAAAAAAACTGATCCTTGACTTAAGTCCGCTACCCAACCTGCGATAAAAACTGTTGTCACTCAGAGGAGTGGTTTTGCCAAAGAAATAGGTTTAAGGGAAAACATGCCAACCAGGAAATCAAAATGAAATCCAGGAACTTCAAAACAATCTCAAATTGCATGCTACATTAGTCCCAACGATGGAAGTCAGGAAAGGACATGTGGAAAACAAACAGCTGACATGGACTTAGGAATCCCATTGAAAAATATGAGAACCCAACAAATGATGCTCAATATGAGCTGTTAATGTTGCAATTTCTATTATGTGATGGGTGCAGCAAGGGCAAAACCACTACTGGCTATGGCCTTAGACCAACAATTGGACTAGTGACATTCCAAATGGCACTGCATCACAATGTAAACCATGTAGTCCATTTGGGACAATAAATCTATCCAAAGGCGCAAAACTGATTTAGTCTTAACTCAAAGCCATTCGATAGCTTTAGTATCTAGTAAGGTTTAGAGTTAAAATCATCTACAGAAAGTTGTATGTATGTAATGTTATGAATGTACCACAGCTCTGAGGGACCGAAGGGTGCGGGGTAGCCCCCTCCTTTGTGAGAATCGCAAGGTCACTATTGAGTCTGTTCAGGAGACCCAGGAAATGAGAGAAAGACATGCAGAATTCACAAAGATTGGAATGTGACCTGGCCTCCGAGAAGGCGGACCCATTGATACCGGCTATCGTCTCTTGGAGATGGACTTGTGTATTGCATCCTGTATGATGCATCGAAGCCCCAGGCAATGAACCGAGGGGGAGGTTGGTGGAGAGATTGCATCATCTCAATCTGATTGACATCTGAGACCTTGTGAGTCAGGATAAAAGAGGGTCTGTGGGAACAGCCCCTCAGACGCACCAGAAGAAACACTAGCGATCCCGTAATAGTGGAAGCCGGTGGGGAGGCCACGTGCGTTCGGTTCCATTTGCCCCGGAACTGGTGTCCTTTACCACGGAAGAATGGCTTTTAGCTAACAATGGGGAAACCAACTCCCAACGACTCTCGAAGGATTGGCATCATAAAAGGACTGGGCAAGTTTTAACCCGTCTTTCTCTCAAACCAAAACGCTGTAGCTTGAACGAATTAACAGTGACTTTTATATTTCCATCGGACAATACATTATCCCCTAGACAACAATAGAGCTATTTCTTAATGATTATTATTATACCCGCACTTTTAGATTTAGTATTGACGACGTATATTATCTGTATGTTTACATTGATATTATTTTGTGTATTTTTATCAATAAATACTGTTAAAAATAGTACCATCAGACTTCAACGGACCTCTCTATCTTTGCTGGTAAGTGACCCAGTTACGGGGTACGTAACAGTAAAATGTGATAGGTGTGAAATGCAGAGTTTAAATCAAAGCTTTTCCTTTACAAGATCATTATGTAATTAAGTCATATTAATGAATTACCATATAACCATATAACAATCACAGCACGGAAACAGGCCATCTTGGCCCTCCTAGTCCGTGCCGAACCCTTAATCTCACCTAGTCCCACCTACCCGCACTCAGCCCATAACCCTCCACTCCTTTCCTGTCCATATACCTATCCAATTTTACCTTAAATGACACAACTGAACTGGCCTCTACTACTTCTACAGGAAGCTCATTCCACACAGCTATCACTCTTTGAGTAAAGAAATACCCCCTCGTGTTTCCCTTAAACTTCTGCCCCCTAACTCTCAAATCATGTCCTCTAGTTTGAATCTCCCCTACTCTCAATGGAAACAGCCTGTTCACGTCAACTCTATCTATCCCTCTCAAAATTTTAAATACCTCGATCAAATCCCCCCTCAACCTTCTACGCTCCAATGAATAGAGACCTAACTTGTTCAACCTTTCTCTGTAACTTAATTGCTGAAACCCAGGTAACATCCTAGTAAATCGTCTCTGCACTCTCTCTAATTTATTGATATCTTTCCTATAATTCAGTGACCAGAACTGCACACAATATTCCAAATTTGGCCTTACCAATGCCTTGTACAACTTTAGCATTACATCCCAACTTCTGTACTCAATGCTATTATTTATAAAGGCCAGCGTTCCAAAAGCCCTCTTCACCACCCTATCTACATGAGACTCCACTTTCAGGGAACTATGCACAGTTATTCCTAGATCTCTCTGTTCCTCTGCATTCCTCAATGCCCTACCATTTTCTCTGTATGTTCTATTTGGATTATTCCTGCCAAAATGTAGAACCTCACACTTCTCAGCATTAAACTCCATCTGCCAACGTTCAGCCCATTCTTCTAACCGGCATAAATCTCCCTGCAAGCTTTGAAAATCCACCTCATTATCCACAACACCTCCTACCTTAGTATCATCGGCATACTTACTAATCCAATTTACCACCCCATCATCCAGATCATTTATGTATATTACAAACAACATTGGGCCCAAAACAGATCCCTGAGGCACCCCGCTAGTCACCGGCCTCCATAAACAATTATCCACCACTACTCTCTGGCATCTCCCACCTAGCCACTGTTGAATCCATTTTATTACTCCAGCATTAATACCTAACGACTGAACCTTCTTAACTAACCTTCCATGTGGAACTTTGTCAAAGGCTTTGCTGAAGTCCATATAGACTACATCCACTGCCTTACCCTCGTCAACATTCCTCGTAACTTCTTCAAAAAATTCAATAAGGTTTGTCAAACATGACCTTCCACGCACAAATCCATGCTGGCTACTTCTAATCAGATCCCGTCTATCCAGATAATTATAAATACTATCTCTAAGAATACTTTCCATTAATTTACCCACCACTGATGTCAAACTGACAAGTCAATAATTGCTAGGCTTCCTTCTAGAACCCTTTTTAAACAATGGAACCACATGAGCAATACGCCAATCCTCCGGCACAATCCCCGTTTCTAATGACATATTAAAGATCTCCGTCAGAGCTCCTGCTATTTCTACACAAACTTCCCTCAAGGTCCTGGGGAATATCCTGTCAGGACCCGGAGATTTATCCACTTTTAAATTTCTTAAAAGCGCCAGTACCTCCACCTCTTTAATTGTCATAGGTTCCATAACTTCCTTACTTGTTTCCCACACCTTAGACAATTCAATATCCTTCTCCTTAGTGAATACTGAAGAGAAGAAATCATTCAAAATCTCTCCCATCTCCTTTGGTTCCACACATAGCTGACCACTCTGATTCTCTAAGGGGCCAATTTTATCCCTCACTATCCTCTTGCTTTTAATATAACTGTAGAAACCTTTCGGATTTACTTTCACCTTATTTGCCAAACCAACCTCGTATCTTCTTTTAGCTTTTCTAATCTCTTTCTTAAGATTCCTTTTACATTCTTTATATTCCTCGAGCAATTCCTTTACTCCATGCTGCCTATATCTATTGTAGACATCCCTCTTTTTCTGAACCAAATTTCTAATATCCCTTGAAAACCATGGTGCTCTCAAACCTTTAACCTTTCCTTTCACCCTAACAGGAACATAAAGATTCTGTACCCTCATAATTTCACCCTTAAATGACCTCCATTTCTCTATTACATCCTTCCCATAAAACAACTTGACCCAATCCACTCTCTCTAAATCCCTTCGCATCCCCTCAAAGTTAGCCTTTCTCCAATCAAAAATCTCAACTCTAGGTCCAGTCCTGTCCTTCTCCATAATTATATTGAAGCTAATGCTATTGTGATCACTGGACCCGAAGTGCTCCCCAACACATACATCTGTCAGCTGACCTATCGCATTCCCTAACAGGAGATCCAACACTGCCCCATCTCTCGTCGGTACTTCTATGTATTGTTGCAAAAAACTATCCTGCACACATTTCACAAACTCTAAACCATCCAGCCCTTTTACAGAATGAGCTTCCCAGTCTACGTGTGGAAAATTAAAATCTCCCACAATCACCACCTTGTGTTTACCACAAATATCTGCTATCTCCTTACACATTTGCTCTTCCAACTCACGCGCCCCATTAGGTGGCCTATAATACACTCCTATCAGTGTTACTGCACCTTTCCCATTCTTCAATTCCACCCAAATGGCCTCCCTAGAGGAGCTCTCTAATCTATCCTTCCAAAGTACCACCATAAGATTTTCTCGGACAAGCAATGCAACACCTCCTCCTCTGACCCCTCCTACTCTATCACACCTGAAGCAACTAAATCCAGGAATATTTAGTTGCCAATCACACCCTTCCTGCAACCATGTTTCACTAATAGCTACAACTTCATAATTCCAGGTATCAATCCATGCTTTAAGCTCATCCACCTTTCTTACAATGCTCCTAGCATTAAAATAGATACATTTAAGATACTCTCCATCTCCTCCTCTCTTTCCATCCCTAACAATGCATTCAAATTTATTATCCTTCTCTTTCTTCTCCCCTACATCTTCGGGCTGAGCGCATCCCTTCTCCATCACCTGCCTTTCCTCCCTCACACACTGTCTATTTACTTGCTCCACTGGTGAACTAACCTCCTCTCCCATAGTCTCCTCAAATAGTCTCCCGCCCCCCCATCTTACTAGTTTAAAGTCCGCCCTGCAGCCCTAGTAAACCTCCCCGCTAGGATATTGGTTCCCCCACGATTCAAGTCTAACCCGTCCTTCTTGAACAGGTCACGCCTGCCCCAGAAGATGTCCCAATGATCCAGAAACTTGAATCCCTGCCCCCTGCTCCAATCCCACAGCCACGCATTCATCCTCCACCTAATTCCATTCCTACTCTCACTGTCGCGTGGCACAGGCAGTAATCCCGACCTTTGCGGTCCTTCTTCTTAACTGCCTTCCTAACTCCCTATACTCTCGTTTCTCGTTTCGAATTGATTAAACAATCAGCAAAAATAAACACCTTAAGGGCATACAAACCATTAGTTGTGTAATACATGGGTCTCAGCAAGTGGAGGCCTTGTTGAAGATGGGGAATATAGAAGTGAATCTGGGAAATAATTTGCTACTTGCTTTTTATTTTAAAACCAACATAGTGCCAGTGTGGCCTCATCCAGGACTAATACCCACCACTAGCCAAGCATTTATTTCAGTTAATGAACTACATTAACCAACTTCAGTCTCCAACAGATCCTGTTATCTTCATTTGTATAAAATCCTGAGTTTTGACACTCATTTATAAAGAGCCAACCCCACCCTATCCGATTTAAACACTGAAGTCATTTTTTGATAGGAACTACATTGATAATCAGGTCCCAGTGGGGCTCCAGTTGCATATCCAGACTCTACATAAACCATTTTGGAATGTTTCATGTAAAGCTGTTTCATGTAAACCCATGGGATTATTTAAGATCCTTAACTGTCTTTTAAAAATCCCTACAAAGTTTACCATTGATTATGCAGCCATTAACCAACAACTGAAATAAAATAGAAAATACTGAAAACACACAACAGGTCAGGCAGCACCTATGAAGACAAACCATTAACGTTTCAGCTCAAAGACTCTCCATCAGAATTGAGAAAGAGAAAACAAATTTTACTTTAAATAGAAGCCTTTTTGTAGAGATGTACAAGATAGGGAATCCAAGTGTGTTTCTCCCACGTATCACTACAATTTGATTTTGTTTGGTGCTCGGGAGGGGCTTAATGGCAAACAACTAGTCTACAACAACTGAGTAAGAAGTTTAGTCTTTTCAAGCTGTACCAACAATGTTTGCTCCCAGGTCTTTAATAATGCGTCACCCATGAAGGATAAGAGCCCTTCTATATTCACCCCCCATGAAACACAACACAAAATAGGAAGCACAATACTTATCAAGCTTCCTTCAGCCACTATGTTAGCACAGTTAAGCCACAACACCCTTGAGTAGAGTTGGATTCCTCCACATTCCTAGATTCAGAAGACAATGTCTTTAATCTGTGCCCACTCCGGAACCTCAAGACCAATCAGATGCATTTGAACATTGTTCTTTGCCCATTTATTCAAGGTTATTAAGCAAAGGGGGTAGCAAGGTGGAGATACGTCTCTGCCAAAGGAGGTGTTATGTGCTCCTTCCCTCCAACTAGCCTGCAGATCACCCTTGGACAAGGTGTAGCACCTGCTTAGCAATCCCCTACCACCCCCGATCAAGGTCACATGAAGCCATGGGATCAGGTGGTGGAAGGTCATATGAGGAGCTGGTGCATATTGCAACTCCTGGTTATGCGACCTCTGACGCCAGGGTGACAATCTCTGAAGAGTGTAATGGCTGGAGTCACCCACCTTGAAAAGACACTGCCCAGAAGTCAATGGCAAACCACTTCTGCAGAAAATTTTGCCAAGAACAATCATGGTCAAGGAAAGACCATGATCACCCACATCATCTGGCATGATACATAACGAACAAATGATAAAGCAAATAGCTACTCCAGCCATTTCCCTAAATGTGCATTACTTCACAGTTAGAGAAAACCCATGGAGACAAACAAGGTGAAACCAACAAAATGGCTAGTTTATACTTTATTTCTATTACACATTGTATTATTTACAAGCATCATTGAACTAATAGGAAGAAACCATTTCCTTAAAATCCCAAGACTGAAAAATCCACATTCATCCCTTGCTGAATTCTAGCTCAAACTTTCTGTATTCTGAAATCAAGTTTTCTATTCTCAGTCCAATCCCCACTCCCAAATACTAGTTGATCACTGACAGACCAGTGTTACTCCAAAAATGTTTTATATTACATCCAACCCTGCATTTCAACTGACTTCATACAGTGAAAACACCAAATCGGCCACATACACAATAATTACCCAACATCTCAATTGTATTTAAGGGGCTTCCACAATACATTTGGGTAGGACATTGAATTGAAGTTCAAGATATTGCATGAGTTACATAAGAAATATCATGGGAGGCCTTGCAATTGTAAGTTGGAAATGTCCATAATACAACAGGCCGTTTAGCATTTCTCCATGTCGGTCTTGAAGGAAGGCCTTATCAAAGAACTGAGAGCAAGGGCTGAGATACCTGGGACCAGGCCAGCCGCCACCTTCAACATCTGAAGAAGCCTTTTGGCTATCACTGCTCTTCTTTCTGTGGACTGATAAAAATAAATGTCACTCAGACCCAAGTGGCATAAAGAAATATAAAATTATAAATTCCACAACTGTAAAACAGATTCTAGTGCTTCTCATGTATCACATGGCTGGTGTATTTGTTTGGCCCCAGTTCATGACATTTAACCCTTTTACCTTAGCTTCATCTCATCACATCATCTGCAAAGATTGCTACTCATTTTCATTTCATTTTAATTATCATCTGATAAAACAGTGATCTGTTCCAAAGATGAAAGTGGCAAACTCAGGTTGGAGTTCAATTTGTTTAAAATTCCAAGTTCCTGCTAATCCCATCACCACCACCCTGGTGTAGGAAGGCAGCTCAACACAACCCTTGTTTTCCCTTTAATTCACATCTTTGCTCCTCCAAGAGGACCACAACCTTGTCATAAAGTTTGGAGGCTGGAACCCTTCTATAACCTAGAGAGCTATGTTGGCTGGAGTCAGGGCCTTCTGCTTTGGCTCTTGGTAGGGTCACCTATGCCAAACAGGTCAAAGGGTAGAGGACAGACTAACAGCATTCCACCAGTCCTCCAGGTTCAGGGGGTTCAGCTCAGGACTAACAACCATGACTAGTCAAAAAAACTGTTATCGGAAATAGCAATGAAGAATCCTTCCACATCTGTGACGATGGTATGGACAGAGATGGAAGACATTCATTGCTGCCTTAAATGATAGCGGCGTAACAGGTAGTTGTTCAGCAGCTGAAAAAACCTTCAGTATTGAAATAAGACAATTAAAATATTCAGGTTTTGACAAAAAAGCCGGGTCTTAACATGAGAAAGTAAATACAACTTATTGGACCTTACAAACTTTTTCATTACTGGATGCAGACTTAAATTTCAGCTGTTAATTCCTGATACCTTTCAAGCGTAACTTTACATTGCATTAACGTCAACATTAGAACATCCTTTTATAATTATTCCCTTTCCAATTAAAATTTGAGAACAAAACTTCTGGAATCTCAGATAACAGTTATTCCAGGGAGTTTTTTTATGCAGCTTTGTTCTCTTCTGGAGGTTACCTCTGCAGAACTGATGGCTGAGGCTCTCCCTGAAGAACCATGCAATAAACCAGCTTGCCAGGACAGAGATGCACGTCCGTCCCACCAGAGATGGCAAAACATTTTGGGAAAGAGCTCGGTTTGCCATTGATCAAAATGAATACTCTCATTTTTCTCATGCCTCATTTTTCTCACACAGGCAGCAACTCAGAGGCACAATTTCTCTGCAGCTGTCAACACCCCCTCCACCCCACGAAATTTTCCTTTCCCATCTAAAACTGAACACTACACTTCCATACAGACCTCCCAACTAGAGCCATCAGACCCATTGAATGGATAAAAATCAAATAAAATAGATGATTCTCCCAAAGGAGAAATCATACCATGCATATAACATCTTACCATGAGTCACCGTCATTATTCATACCTCAAGTTCAACAGGTATCAGGGGGCTCAAGTAGGAATCTGCCAGTTGCTTCAGTGTATACATGTCCACTGACTGGTGTTTAACAGATTTGTCTAAAACAAACAGAAAAATGTCTGAATTGCAAGCCAATGAATATTTGCCCTTATCGATTTAGAGATTTAACTTGTGATAGACTGTGGAGCTCCCAACACAACCTTACAGATGCCATAATTCTACTTCAATACAACATAGAACACTACAGCCCAAGAACAGGCACTTCAGCCCACAATGTTGTGTCAAACCAATTAAATTAGTAATCAAATGGCCCACTAATCCCTTCTACCAACACAGTCCATATTCTTCAATTTCCCTCACATTTATGCACCTATCCAAATGTCTCTTAAAAGTCCCTAATATATCTGCCTCTACCACCAGTGCAGGCAGCGCTTTCCAGACACCCACCTCTCTGCATAAAAAAAAATCTTCTCCCTCACATCTCCTTTAATTACCCCTATCACCTTAGATGTGTGCCCTCTAGTTTACACAATTCAACCCTGGGGAAAAGATAGCGTCTACTCTATCTAAGCCTCTCAAAATCTTATAAACTATCAGATTTCCCCTCAACATCTGCCCTCTAGAATAAACAATCAAGTTTGTCCAACCTCTTGTTATAATACATGCCTAAATAATACATAATTATTATAATACATTCTAAAGCAGGTAGCATCCTGGTAAACCTCCTCTACACCCTCTCCAAAGCCTCAACACCTTTCTATTAATGGGGCAATCAGAATTGTATGCAACACTCCAAATATGACATAACAAGAGTGTTATAAAGCTGCAACATAATTTCCTGACTTTTGAACTCAATGCCTCAACTAACAAAGGCAAGCATGCCTTGTTAATCACCCATCAACCTGGTAGCCCCTTTCAAGGAGCAATGAACTTGGACCCCAACCTCACTGCTCATCAACACTGTTAAGGGTCTTTCCCTTAACTTTGCACTGTCTCTTTATATTTGACCTACCAAGGTGCAACACTTCAGATATGGTCAGATTAAACTCCATCTGCCATCTTTCCACCCATATCTGCAACTGATCTACATCTCACTGTATTCTTTGCCAGTCTTCTACACTATCCACAACACCCGTATCATTAGCATACTTACGAAGCCACCTATCTACATTTTCATCCAGGTCTTTTCTAGACATTGCAGCAGCAGATGTCCCAGTACAGATTCCTGTGGAACACCATTAATCACAGACCTCTACCTAGAATAACTCCCTTCAACCACCACCCCCAACTTCTATGGGCAGGCCAGCTCTGAATCCAATTAGCCAGTTCATCATGGATCCCATACATCCTCATCTTCCAGATGAGCCTCCCATGAGGGACCTTGTCAAATGCTTTACTAAAATCTAAGCAGACAATATCCACAGCTCCACCTTCATCAATCACCTTGTCAAAAAACTCAATCATGTTAGTGACTTGCTCTGTACAAAGCCATGCTGGCTCTGCCTAATTAGGCCCTGATTTTTCAAATGGATAAATCCTATCCCTAGCAATTCTCTCCAGTAGCTTCCCTACCACTGACGTGAGACATATTGGTCTGTAGTTTCAGAATTATCCCTGGTTCCCTTCTTGAATTATGGAATAACATTAGCAACTCGCCAGTCCGCTAGGACCTCGCCTGTGGCCTGAGAGGACATGATATTAGTCAAGGTCCAGCAATCTCATCTCTTGCCTCTCTCAATAACCTGGGAGATATCCCATCAGACCCTGGGAACTTGAGTTCTAAGAGACACAACACAATCTCCTACACAATACATACTTCTCCTTTTTCTTCTTGACTAAATTCATCACCTCTCTCAACATCCAATGTTCTCTAACTTTGTCATCCTTTAAAACTTAAAGGAGTTGTAGTCACTGTTACCTAACTGTACACACACTGAAAGGTCGGTCACCTGACCAGGCTCATTACCCAACACCAGGTTCAATACAGCCCCTCCTCTCGTTGGACTCTCTATATATATTGATTTAAGAAACCCTCCTGGATACACCTAACAAATTCTGCCCATGCAAAGCTCTTGCACTAAGGTCCCTGCTTATATTAGGGAAGTTGAAGTCCCCATGACAACACTATTGTTTTTACACCTTTCCTTAATCTACCTGCATATCTGTTCCTCAATGCCCCAGTGGCTATTGGGGTGGAGTCTGTAATATAATCTCAGAGATTACACCCTTCCTATTTTTGAGTTTTACCTACAGACTCAGTGGACTAGCCTTTCATTCTGTCCTGAGTGACAGCTTTACTGTCTCTGATTAACACCCCCCACCCCCGCCTTTTAGCTCCATATTTTTTTTTAAACTTGGTAACTCTGGGACATTAAGGATCCATTCATGTCCCTCTTTCAAAACCAAGTCTCTGTAATGGTCACAACATAGAGAATGGATCACTACATGGAATTAAGCTTATCGCCTTCCCCATAATACTTCTAGTACTAAAATACATACACTTCAAAATATTGCTGCTTATCTATTTCCACTCCACTCTGTAGAATCTGTCCTTCAGCATGGCGCTTCATCACTCCGTGCTTTCATTCATTTTCTCACTAAGCTTGACTAATCTAAACTTGATTTTAAGCCACTGATGGATTTCAAGATTAGATTTCAATTGATTACATTCTCAACTGAACTGCAACTGAGAAAACAGCACTATCCAAGGTTGAAAGGAAATTGAGAAAGCAAGAGTCAAAAAAGTCCCTGTGGGCTGATTATGTAAAATCTGACTTGAGGGATGCAAGGGAAAAGGACAAGTGAGAAGTAGCACATTTTAAAAGAGGTTCAAAAGAATTAGCTGAACTTACCCCCAACTGCCAGAAAGCAAACTTTTCCAAGAAAGAAGTTCACATCAACATAAGCCAATGATGACTTCACAGTTTCTACACTGAAATTAAAAACAAAGCTTAATATAATTCTTTACAGTGTACTCTTTACAGGTGCAGAACGACATCAAGATTCCACTCCCCAACCCCAATGTTGATTTATTCTCCTTTTTAATCGCAAAGGCCAGAAATGACCAACAGTTGTTTGATGTGGCAAGTCCCCATGACAACACTAACACTTTGGCCAAATACTTAATTCAAATATTTGTACAGATCTGCTGCCCTATTGTTGGCAATTGCACTGTGGGAATCACAAATGAAAATTTGCTCTTGCTCTCAACTTGCATAATCCAGTAGGGTAAAACCCAGTGTAATGCCTTGGTTAAGACTTTTACTGTGAATGCTGTAGGGCATTTCATTTAATAGCTTTCTGTAGAATCAGTGTGTTCTGCTGCTAGTGTTTGGGTTTCAGGTAAAGATAAGGGGCTGTAATATACAATTTAGGAATGTTGAGTCAAAATGGTGGATTTGGGTGAAGGTTCTAGAGCGGGGGTCGGCAACCCGCGGCTCCGGAGCCACATGTGGCTCTTTTACGTCTGTGCTGCGTCTCCCTGTTGCTTTGGGAAATAATTGGTTGTGGCGACCCTTTTCCTGGCACATCCGAACCGACTCACAATTAGATAGCCTACGGGGGTTTGCGAGCACAGAGCTTTGGAGCCTCTGCGCCATGGGGGGCAGGTTGAGGGAGGCTTAAAAGTGAGGCTGAAGATTTTGAATAAAGTTTTTTCCTTCGACTGCAGTTACCGACTCCGTGTCGTAATTTTAGCGCTGCGTGTAGCACACCGCTACATGGTCAGTATTTAATTAAAATGTATTTTATGTTAGTTTGTTAGTTTTTGAAATGTAAATCTAAATTTGAAGATTATGGTGATCTTGTACAATCTAAATAAGACGTTGTGGCGACCCATTTCCTGACACATCCAAACCGGCTCACAATTAGCCAGCGTTCAGGCTAAGGGAGATAGCCTACGGGGGGTTTGTGAGTACGTGTCTTTTGCAGCATCCGCGCCCATGGGGGGCGGGTTGAGGGAGGCTTAAAAGCAAGGCTGTTTAGTTCGAATAAAGCTATCTTTGACTGCAGTTTACTGACTGCGTGTAGCAACCGCTACAACGTGTTTTTATCGCTGGCTGTCCAGAGGGGAGGTGCTGAAACGCTTTGTCGCGTGTCTGGAAGAAGTGAAAACTTTCCTGGGCAGCAAAGGGCTCACCTTTCCTGAGCTGGAACAGCCAGAGTGGCTGGAAAAGCTACACTTCATGGTAGACATGACAGCGCACCTGAACACGCTGAACACAGCTCTTCAGGGGAAAGGACGTACAGCCCTGCACATGTTGGAGGATGTTTTGGCATTCGAGCGCAAGTTGACGTTGCTTGCCAGAGATTTACAGAAAGGCACATTGTCTCACTTCCCCAATTTGAGAGAGTTCAAACAAGGTCACGACATGATAAATTCGGAGTATTTACATTCTGCAATCATCGCAATGCAAACATCGTTTGGGAAACGCTTCTCTGAGTTCAGAGAGGAAAAAAACACATTATCCTTCCCGGTCACTCCCCTAAGCATCGATCCATCCCTACTGAATACGACTGCATTGTCAGGTGTGAGTCAACCTGAACAAGTATGATAAATATTTTAATTGCCTATTTTTTGTATATTCATATGTTTTCATTGTTCAGTGAAATAGTCCTTTTATTTTTCAGTTTTGCTGCTGGCGGCAAATTTAAGTTTGGCGTTTTTCATAAATACAAGAAGGACTCAAATAGACGTTGAGTATTTTACTTAAAAGTAACCTTCAACCCAACGTCTTTTTTTCGGAGTTCAAAATGTTTTTGTTGCATGCAGAAATGTAATTTCGTTTTCTCTGCAGGAGTTCATCAATTTCATAAATGCAACACATTATAGTTTGTTTATACATAGCATAAAGGCAAAACAAAACGTTGTATGCAGTGTTATTTCATTTTAAATGTCAAACAGGTTTTGCGGCTCCCAGTGTTTTCTTTTCTGTGGGAAACAGGTCCAAGTGGCTCTTTCAGTGGTAAAGGTTGCTGACCCCTGTTCTAGAGAAAGCTGGGCAGAGAGGGTTTTGTGATAGACACTGGTAGGGGTTGTGGTCTTTTAGTGGGAGATGGAGAGAAAAGAAGATCGGGAGAGACGGCTGTAGGATTTGATTCAACTGGAATGCGGATTCGATGGAGTCTAAGATGGGAGGTTCTACCAGTGATTGGTGCTGAGGAGTCAGCGCCATAAGGAACACATCCAGATTTTGGAAGATATGAGCTCAAACCTTACGCACATTTAGACACAATTATAATGGGACCTTTTTCTTTTTCTTCTTTTAATAACTGTTTGATTAAGGTGACACAAGTAAATACACCTTCTTTATAACTGTATGTCAATTACGATCTGTTATTTCTTACCAACAGATAATTGTACGTGGACAGTATTTACACAGTATTCGCTCAGGTTGGAGTTCGGGTGGTCAAAACTTTCCAACGTTCCAGCTTGATGGGACCCAAGTTATACCAACCCTAGACATACAGAGTTTGAGAAAGGTAGTTTTCTCACTGCTGAGTCTAGTAGCTGTTAGCAGAGTGGCTGATAAGCCAAGTTTCTATAGAAGCCCAGTAAAGGAGGGTGGAAGGAGGGGCAAGCGGGTTTAATTGTGTGGGCTTGTCTGGGATTGATTCACTGAGTATTGTGTAATTGCAGTAAGAATTGATTAAATGGCCTGTGTTTAAACTAGTGTCGGGGAAAGTGATTAAGGTACTTGATCATGGACGCTGCTGGGATTAAGCTTTGTTGTGATTCAAAGTGATTGCCCACAACTAATGCTTGTGTTCTGAGCAGGGCGGATATCCACAGCCCAGATGAATTGCTGATTTAAGTTCAGTTCTTTTCTTTCTAAATCTTTTTATTAATATTAGTAATATGGACAGAATACAAATGATATATTGATAAAGAAATTACCAACATACACATTCCATTACATATGAAAACAAAAACATACATAATAGTTACAATATAAATGAGTTTACCAAGACATAAGCCATAAGGTATATGTATGGACATAGTAAATCTAAATATTTCATAATGTATAATATAAAGAAAACAGAAAAAAGAAAGAAAAAAAACAAAAAAAAAATTATATAATGCAGAACTAGCTAATCTAATCTAATAACTATAACTAATAAGTAATATAAAAGAAAAAAGAAACAAAAAAAAGAGAAGGAAAAAAAAAGCGGGCTGTTTATAATATCTCACAAAAATAAGTATTCATCAATGCCGTCACTTCCGGTCCTCTCAAAATACATAAGCTAAAAGCTGGGAAATCAAATGAACTTGGCACAGGGTCATATTACATCATATGAAAATGTTGAATAAATGGTCTCCATAACTTTTCAAATTTAATAGAAGTCTCAAAAGTACCACTTCTAATTTTTTCTAAATTTAAACATAACATAGTTTGAGAGAACCAATTAAATACAGTGGGAGGATCAATTTCTTTCCAATTCAACAATATAGATCTTCTAGCCATCAGAGTTAGAAATGCAATCATTCGACGGGCTGAAGAAGATAAATGCAGTGAGTCTAACATTGGTAAACCAAAAATTGCAGTAATAGGATGAGGTTGTAAATCGATATTCAAAACCGCAGAAATAATACCAAAAATATCTTTCCAATATTTCTCCAAAAATGAACACGACCAAAACATATGAGTTAAAGACGCAATTTCAGAATGACATCTATCACAAATAGGACTTATATGAGAGTAAAAATGAGCTAATTTATCCTTGGACATATGGGCCCTATGTACGACCTTAAATTGTATTAGTGAATGTTTGGCACATAACGATGATGTATTAACTAATTGAAGAATTCTATCCCAATTCTCACTAGAAATACTAAAACTAAGCTCTCTTTCCCAATCCTGTTTAGTCTTATAAAGAGGCTCTGAACGTATCTTCATAATTATATTATAAAGTTTTATATTATAAAGTCTTTCTAAATTGCCGAAACGAATTGACAACCCGATAGTTAAACATACATTGCGTATCTGGTTTCAATTTCGGAGATTTTTTGGGTTGACTCAATTCGTTTTAAATAGTCCTATTGTATCTAATTGTTTTTTTCACCCTTCCATTATAGATCAAGCTTATTCGGCTTGGAAAACTAAGGGATTACTAAGATTTTCTGATTTATTTTTAGATAATTGTTTCATGTCTTTTGAGCAATTATCCAACAAATTTAACTTGCCGAGATTTCATTTTTTTAGATATTTACAGATTAGACATTTTTTAAGTTCTGTACTCTCTACGTTTCCAAATTTTGTGCCTTCAGATACTTTGGAGAGTTTATTTGAATTAGACCCTTTTCAAAAAGGGCTTATTTTAAGTTCAGTTCTGGTACTAGGGAAAGTTACACTCATCGAACAGCAGTTTGACCAAAATGACAGGCAAAGATGTCTTTTTAGTTCAGACTAGCAGTGACGTGACTGGAGTGCTGCTGCCTGGTACGACTGGGCACCTGCAGAGTCGGGGCCATGAGCCATCTATACTTGGGGGGGGGGGGCGGGGGGAAGAGATTGTATCTGAGGGTGACGAATTAGAAGCCAACTTTCTTATAGCTCAGGGCAAAGACAAGTTGCTATAGTTTCTGCAAAGTGAGGGGAAGGAGGTGTCTGATGTGGAAGGTCTACTAGGTCCCTCAGCAAGTGCTGAAAAGTCCGAGTTGGTTTCGGCAATTACCACTGGCGGAGTCAGAATTACTGTGGGCTGAGAATGTTCTTGGGAGTGAAGCCCACCCCCAGGGGGGAGGAGGAATATGAGACTTGGGCAGAGCAGACATCTCAGTTACTGGATGGGTGGCAGTGCTCAGATAATATGAAAAGACAGCAACTGGTAGAGAGTCTAAAAAGTCCAGCTGCTGAGGGGAGCTCCTCAAAAGGGAACCCATTTGCCACGCCTGCAAGCTATATCCAAGTGTTCTTTAGTATTTGACACATTTGTCATTGATGCCACTTAGTGCCCTAGAGATTTGGGGACTCAGTACCGATGATTTTGCATATGATAGTTACCCTTCTTTGAAGCTGGAGTTTTCAGAAGTAGGTGCTGGAGTAGCTGAGGGCCTTGATACATTAGTGAAAAGGGTAAAGCTTCCATTATTGTGGGAACAAATATTTTCCTTTTGAGAAGGCTTGTGGGAACCAGCAACGAGAGAAATGGAGAGAATTTCTTGAAAACCAAGTGCTCAGGAGGAGTTTTTGAGAAGGTACGTTCCTCCAAGTTTTGACTAGGTGCAAGATGATGAGCACAAACAAGGAAATGTCTTGTACAAGGAAATGCCCAAACCCATGGTGTTACATCTTGGGGAAGTAGCTAGAGTGACAGGAGACCCCAAATTCCCTAGACTGCTTGATGCCGAGGCCCTCCTGGTGGATGCTCTGGAGGATCACAAAGAAGAGTCACGCTTACCTGCTGGAATGCTGGTGACGCCTGAACTTCAGAAAATGTCAGTTGTACATGCAAACAGAATGATAGTGATTGTCAGGAACACCGCGGTGAGAGAGGTCACCATCAGACGCGGGATGCCAATGGCACATCTTTTCCAATGAACATAATCTCTAGTTTTCAGGTGAGAAAACCAGGAGAGAGAATCTCCTGGACTGAGGAAGGTAACAGCAAAGTTGTTCAACCTTGGTGACTCCCTGGTACCTGAGAGATGGAAAAGGAGACTGATGAAAAAGATGTTAAAAGTTCGAAGATGTCTTTTTCTACTGATGAATGATGTGGTTTGCTCCAAGAATACCCCTTTCAGAGAACAGTCTCAACAGTTAGCTCCTGTGGGGGTGCAAGATGATCAGCAGCATCTGCTGAAACTGAAGGGAAGTGGAATTATCACCAAGTCAAGGAGTCCCTGTGCACAGTGGTGAGGAAGAAGAATGGGAAGGTATGAATGTATATTGACTATCGAACACTGAACTGACTATAGTCCCTGACCAATATACCATTCCACAGATCGCAGGTGCACTGGCATGCCTGAGTGGAGCAAAATGGTTCAGTGTGCTGGACCTAAGGAGTGGGTAATATCAGATACCCATGAGTGAAGTTGACAAGGAGAAGAAGGCACTCATGTCCAGTTGGATTCTTTCAGTTTGAAAGAATGCTCCAATGTGTCATGGAGAAGAATGTTGGGGAGATTAACTTGCTTGAGGTACTGGTGTACTTGGATGATCTCATAGTGTTTGAAGAGCATGAGACAAAGTTACTGAAGGCGCTAGATCGCCTGAGATCTGAAAGGTTAAAATTGTCACTGGACAAGTGCCAGTTCTGTAAGACATCAGTCAACTATGTCTGGTGCATTGTCTCACAGGATGGAGTACCTACAAATCTGTCCAAAATAAAGGCAATGAGCACATGGCCAAGGTCCAAGAAAGTGAGTGCTCTACACTCCTTCCTTGGATTCTGTGGGTACTACAGGAGATTCGTGAAGAACTACTCCATAGTAAGCCACCCTTTGAATCAGCTTCTGGATGGGTACCCTCTCTTGGGGAAGAAAGGGAGGAGAAAGAAAGGACAAGGCAACATTTATTCTAGCCTTTCCGAGAAAGATGGGATGCAAGATGTGAAGAGGCCTTCCTCCTACTGAGTAAAGCACCTGTATTGGAATTTGCAAGCCCCCAGTTGCTGTATGTCCTGCACACCAACACCAGTTGTGAAGGGGGGGTGTTCTATATCAGGACCTGCTGCTTTCATCAGCCAGAGTCTGTCACCCTCCAAACGAAACAATCCTGTGCACAAATTGCAGTTCCTGGCATTGAAATGGGCTGTGATGGATAAGTGAATACCTATTTGGTACTAAGTTCAAGGTGAGGACTGACAACCATCTACTGACTTATATCTTGACCTCAGTGAAGTTGGATGCCACAGGTCAACGATGGTTAGCAGCGTTGCCAGGTCATGAGTTCAGCTTGAAATATAGATCGAGGAGCTGGAACACTGATATAGATGCATTGTCCCAATGTTCACATGAGGTGCTGGAAATGGGCAGAGAGTGGGAGAGTGCTCCTGACTCTGGTGTTAAGGGAATGTGCCAGTTATCCGCCACAGGGAAACCAGCGGCAAGGCTGTGGCAGGATAGAGCTGAGGATCATTTGGGAGCTTCAGGTTGGGTTATTCCACAAGGTTATTGCAACTTGAGCACTCTGAACACAAGGCAGTTCCCTGCCTTGAGTCCTGCAGAATTGATGACCACCCAGCAAGACACTCCTGCATAGGTGCCATTTGGGCATCTGTTGCTGAAGGGGATATAGCCCAAGTTGAAAAGACAAAACATCCTACCCTACTGATGAGGGAATGGAGAAAACTGGAGCTGAGGAACCAGGGTCACATCTCCTCCAGGCAGGCCTTGGTATTCCCAGTTGGTTTTGCCTGAGAATCATTGAGAATTGTGCTGATGTCACTTCATGATGATTCAGGTCATTTGGGGTTTGACAAGACCAGTGGATTGGTCCAAGATCGGTTCTCTTAGCCCTGAATGAAGCCTGAGGTTTCAAAGTACAGTAAGTCGTGCATTCAAGGTATTCGGAGGAAGATACAGGGGTTGCTCCGTTATCCAATTTACAGAGTGGGGCATCACTTGATTTAGTGTGTATGGACTTCCTCTCCATAGAGCCTGATACCCGCAACACGGCAAATGTCTTGGTCATTACTGATCACTATATCAGATATCCTCAAGCCTTCCCCACAAAGGATCAGAGGGCATCCAGAGCCACCAAAGTATTACGGGGAAGTATTTTGTTCATTATGGCCTCCCAAGACAGATCCACTGATCAGGGAAGCGATTTTCAGAGTAGG
The DNA here is from genome assembly GCF_030144855.1 of Hypanus sabinus. Lineage (NCBI taxonomy): Eukaryota > Metazoa > Chordata > Chondrichthyes > Myliobatiformes > Dasyatidae > Hypanus > Hypanus sabinus. The sequence continues at coordinate 19,642,115 of NC_082734.1, forward strand.
CTCATACACGTTACTGAGTAAGTTGAGAAGTTGTGGACCACACCCTATTATTCTCAGGGTGATCCCCAGCCTGAAAGGCTCCATCAGATAATGCTAGACAGACTTGGACCTTTGGATATCAGCAAAGAGAGCAAGTGAGTCAGCATTTTGGGCATTTGGTCCACTGCTACAGCTACAGAATGAAGCTACTGGACATTTGCCATACTGCTTGATGTTCAGGCATGAAGCGAGATTGCCAGTAGATCTCTGTTTTGGGACTGGTGGTGAAAACTTGCTACAGAAGACTTATCTTAAGTATGTGTCTGACATGAGGAAAGAACTGCAAATGCTTATGCGTTGGCTGCGGTCTCTGCTAACAAGCAAAATCAAGGAAACAAAAGGAGGTTCTCTCAACTGATGCTTGGTAACAGAGTTTTAATAAGGAACTTGGGGCTACCAGGGAAGCGCAAGTTGGCTGACCTCTGGATGTCTACATCTTATGTAGTAGAGAGTCAGATACCGAATGTGCTAGGTTTCAAAGTGAAGCCAGAGGATGGGAATGGTCCCGTCAGAATTCTCCACCGGAATCACCTTTTACCTCTACAGCAGGAGATATGTGTTGACCCAGAGCCTAATATGGACCCTATACCTAGCAGGAAAACTCTGCACAGGAGGGGAAAAGACGATAAGTGGAAAGACCCAAAAAGGACCTACCTACTGCAAGCTGTGTTGCTTCTGAGGAAATGGGTGTGTGGTATACATTACCCCTAGATTCTCTCAACTGATGCCTGGTGACAGAGTTTTAATAAGGAACTTGGGGCTACCAGGGAAGCACAAGTTAGCTGACCACAGAATGTCTGTGGCTTATATAGTGGAGAGCTAGATACTGAACGTGCAAATTCCCCAAGCGTCAATAGAGATTCTTGAATCTCTCCCCACTGACTTCGAGAAAGTGCGGGGGGGGGGGGGGACGACGACGACTAGTAGTATACAGGCAGACACAATGCTAGACAGATTAGGGAAGCTGGACACCAATGCAATTGGGGATGAAGCTGAGCTCAGTCAGGTGCCAGGGGATCTGAGCTGTCAAAAGGACAAATAATGGACAGGGGAGGCATCCCCAAGCAGACAAGAAAGGTCCCAAGGAATAATGGAGGCTACATTAATGGAGGGTTTTGTGACGGACACTGGTGAGAGATGGATAAAGAAGATCAGGAGAGATAACCATAAGTTTTGATTCAACTGGAGTGCGGATTTGATGGAGTCCAAGATGGGAAGTTCTACTGGTGATCAGTGCTGAGGAGTCGGTGCCCTGAGTAAGGGACTTATACAGATTTTGGAAGATATAAGTTCAAACTATGTGGAGCAATCTATGTTCCAAGCCTACACCGGTATCTGTCCTCCTCTTTTCTTGCGTTATATTGACGACTGCATCGGCACTGCTTCCTGCACGCATGCTGAGCTCGTCGACTTCACTAACTTCGCCTCCAACTTTCAACCCGCCCTCAAATTCATTGGTCTATTTCCGACACCTCCCTCCCCTTTCTAGATCTTTCTGTTTCTATCTCTGGAGACAGCCTATCCACTGATGTCTACTACAAACCTACTAACTCCCACAGCTACCTAGAGTATTCCTCCTCTCACCCTGTCTCCTGCAAAAATGCTATCCCTTTCTCTCAATTCCTCCGCCGCATCTGCTCTCAGGATGAGGCCTTTCATTCTAGGACAAAGGAGATGTCTTCCTTTTTTAAAGAAAGGGGCTTCCCTTTGTCCACTGTCAACTCTGCCCTCCATCGCGTCTCCCGTATTTCATGCACCTCTGCCCTCACCCCACCCCCCCCCCCCCCACCAGCCCACCAGGGATAGAATCCCCCTGGTCCTCACTTATCACCCTACCAGCCTACAGATCCAACGTATTATCCTCCGTAACTTCCGCCACCTCCTACGTGATCCCACCACCAGCCACATCTTCCCCTCCCCCCACTCTCGGCTTTCCGCAGGGATCGCTCCCTACGCGACTCCCTTGTCCATTCATCCCCCCATCCCTCCCCACCGACCTCCCTCCGGGCACTCATCCCTGCAAACAGAAGAAGTGCTACACCTGCCCCCACACTTCTTCCCTCACCACCATCCCAGGCCCCAGACAGTCCTTTCAGGTGAGGCACCACTTCACCTGTGAGTCAGCTGGAGTGATATACTGTATCCGGTGCTCCCGATGTGGCCATTTATACATTGGGGAGACCCGCCGCAGACTGGGAGACCATTTCACCGAACACCGGCGCTGAGTCCTCCAGCAGTGGCGGGATCTCCCTGTGGTCACACACTTCAATTCCACAGACCACTCCCACTCCGACATGTCTGTCCATGGCCTCCTCGACCGTCAAGATGAGGCCACATGCAGGTCGATGGAGCAATACCTTATCTCCCACCTAGGTAGTCTCCTACCTGCCGGCATGAACATCCAACTCACAGACCTCGGTTGATACCCCTGCCCCCCCTTACCCCCATCCCTATCTATAATTTTAGTCTGGTTCTCTTTCTCTTTTTTCCCTCCTCACTACAATCTTCCCCCCCCCCCCCCGCCATACCTTTCTTTCTCTTTTATTTCACATAATTCTCCACCCCCCAGCCCATTTCCCTCCAGCCTATCACTTCCCAGCTCTCTACTTTATCCCTCCCCCCACTTCTTATCCCCCCTCGACCATCCCACGTTACTTCACTCCTGATGAAGGGTTTCAGCCCGAAACGTCGTCACTACCTCCTCCCATAGATGCTGTCTGCCCTGCTGAGTTCTGCCAGCATTTTGTGTTTTTATTTATTTCCAGCATCTGCAGATTCACTCGTGTGGACTCTTTCAACAGTTCAGTGTAATGGGCCCGATTATCCTGAAGCAGAGGTATCATACCACATTCACCACCTTATTGATGCAATGTGTTTCATTGTATCTGCCTTGGCTCAATGATAGAACTGGTGTGGTAAATCAAAAGGGCAGGGAATCAAGGTCTCAAAGCAAGAGTATGTAATTTAAACTGACAGCAGTGAACTATGAGGATATAAATACACAGCACTAATTAGACACAAGCAGTACTCTCCTGGCTGACATTCACCGCCAACTAGTTATTTAGCTCAATATTACCTGTGCTGGGAAAATTGACAACAAAAAACAGTTCAAAAGCATTTAATTGAACAAATAGCATTTTGGACTAAGGCCATGAAATTTGTTCTAAAATACAAACTTGATTTTTATATTAAAAGTAACAGTCTGAGATTAGAATGTTACTTAGAAGCTAGGAGTAAAGCTAAAATAATGTTCAAATAGTAAAGGAAATGAAAATAAGAATAAATAAACAATAAAAATAACAATTCAGTGGGGAGGTTTATTCTGACAATGTGTAGTTAAATCAACACGAAGGCATCACAGCTTTGTATAGCGGCTGCTTTGCCCATGACCACAAGAAATGATAGAGTTGGAAGCAGCCCAGTCGATCAAGCAAGCCAGCCTCTCCTCCACTGGTTTCCCCTCACACTTTCCATTACCTTGGGGAAAGAAAAAGATCAAGGCCCTCATACTGAGTTTGTCCCTCTCCTCCCACTGGGCAGAAGATTCTAACCCTTGAGAGGACGTACCACAAAACTCAAGGTCAGCTTCTACACTGCTATCAGGCACTTGAGCAGATCTCTCAAATGCTAAAAGATGAACTCTTGATCTCCAAAACTACCACATTGTGGCCCTGGTCCTTTATTTACCTACCTACGCTTTACTTTCTCTGTAACTAACATTACATTCTGCTTTTCCTTTTCACTACCACGATGTATGGAATAACCTGGCTGGCTGGTACACAAAAGACAACAATAAAAAGAATAAACCAATATGTTATGAATTCAGTATGCTATATCTTTTTCCAACAAAAAGGTTGCAGAAACATTTCAAGATAATCCAAGTTAAAGCATAAATTGAAGAAACCCTAGCTCCCACTTCCTCTGTTAGTAACATAATTGATGTAAACTGTGCTTGACCGATGTCTATTGAGTTAGATTAGGAGGGTTGGATCCCTCTTCAGCTCACAAGTGTTTGATTAAAAATGGTGGTACTGTCGAGGAGTAACAGTTTAAGATGCAGTAACTGCAGATACTAGAATCTGGAACAGAAAACAAGATGCTAGAAGAACGCTGAGTCAGGCAGCATCTCTGCGGGGAAATGGACAGTCACTGTTCCGGGTCAGGAGCCTTCATCTGGACTGAACAAGTATAGGAGAAATGGTCTGTTTAAAGAGGTGAGCGGGCAAGGAGAAGCAAGAGGTGGCAAGTGATAGACAAGTCAGGAAAGGAGGACTGAGTCACTGAATCATGCTCTCTAGGAACTGTACCCCCATCAGATGTACAGTACATAAGTGGATCATAGATGTTCTGGTTTCAAGAATCATTCCAACTCACCTATGCTGACTGCGCATATCCATTAGGAATACAATGAGGTCTATCCGAGGTCGAGTGTGTTCATTTTCCACTGGCAATGGCAGACGTTTTGCTAGATGGCTAAAATAAAAGTAATATTTTAAGTTCTCTAATGAAACTGTAGGCATGGGTTAGATAATATTCTCAATGAAAAGAACCATGAATACTGAATTACTGAAGGAAAATCTACAGTTATTGTTAATTCTTAGTTGTAAGCACCAACTGACTAGTACAGGAAATATACTGTACTTCCTGTACATCCACCTGGGCTAAACACTACACCGAGGAAGAGATGAAAGCTTTTTGCAATTATCTGATATTTAATTAATCAGTTATACTCCTAGCACAGGGGTCACCAACCTTTTTTGCACCGCGGACCAGTTTAATATTGACACTATTCTTGCGGACTGGCCAGCGGGGTGGGGGGGGGGTGTGGGTGTTAATCACAACCAGAATATAGGTGATAAGTCAACTATAAGTCACTTATAAATGGCTAATACACTCAATTTCATTTCTAAAAGGGTTTATCTAATGAATTTAATATTAAACACACAGTGCATATTTTCCTCGCATGAACATAGTGATAATTATAACTCACTTATAAGTCAATAGCATCATCACATTTTAAGTAACATTTGGATATTAAACACACAGCACATATTTTCCTCGTATGAACATATAAAATCATTGCAACACACCAGTGAGAGGACAAGGTAAGGGCCTGAGGTCCCCGTACCGGGGCCGCGGCGGTCACAATCCAGAGAGAGTGACCGACCAAGCGTGGAGTGCGACAGGGCGTGTGCCCACACCCCACCCCCCGTAGGTAGGTAGGATCTATCGGCCGACAAAAGTTTGGCTCGAGGGATGACTTTCAGTAGATCGCAGCGAGGTAGCTGCTCTGCTACTTATGAAACCCTGAGCCCAGATTAGGTTGTCTGCGAATACTTTAGCACCGAGTTCCCCACGAACATTCGGTGTGTTAAACAGATTTAGAGGCAGCTCCCATGCTCCAGGCCAGTAGCATTGGCACCTCTCGCCGGCTGCAAGGCGGCCGGTTGCCTGACTCCAACCAGCGATCCCTGGCACTAAAGTATCTCTGTGTTTAGGTGACTGATGACCTCACGTGGGTAATGACCACGTATGCGTAATGACCTCGCCTGCGTTCAAGTTCAACAGTGGGCATGACAGGGAATGAGGAAAGGTGCAGCTGACTCACATCGTTTCATATTGACAAATCATATCGTTCCCTCGCGTCCCAGTAGCACATACTTTGCAGTCCGGTACCGGTCCGCGGCCCGCTGGTTGGGGACCACTGTCCTAGCATCTCAACATCAAAATGAGAAAATATCACACAGAAAGCTGCCCTCATGTTTTGAAAAGTGATGACAAAAGGCTGATTAAAAGCCACAGTAATGAAGAACTAGGACACCTGTTCCTCCAGTCTGACCCATATTCAGTATTATGAGTGATCAACATCTAACTTCATATAATGTCTGGCTATATAATGACACCTTGCTGAGCTCCCAGCATGCAGTGAAAGAGGCATTATGTCTACGCACATACACTTTACTGACAGCAATGTTGATCTGGAACTGGATATAAACCCATCCTTACTGCAGCTGGCTGGGAAAATGGTGCAAATTCATAAATTGCCTGCAACTGCTGTTGAAGGTTAGTGCGGCCACTGATAAGCAGTTTGGCCACTAGGTGAAGTGGAAGTGACGGCTGCATCCTCGTTAGCAGCATTCACCAGGGTGTCGACATACCATCTGGGATTGTTTATTAGCAAGATGTTATACTAAACAACAAAGCATAACAAAGCTAACTGGTCCTTCAAGTCTACCTTGCCATTCAATATGGCCATGGCTGATTTCCCCAGGCCTCAGCTCCTCCCCACAGCCCTCAATTTCCCAATTTTTAATGTTTTATGTGTTCTTGTGGAAGCCAGATCATTGGGGGTACTTAACAACACTCCAGGGTAAAGAATTCTAGAGTCACAATCTTCTGAGAAAAGAATTTATGTGCTCAAGTTTTAAATGAATCCAATTTAATCTTGTAATGATGCTTCAGTGCAAGATTTTCCATTAGTGTAAATATTTTGACACCCAGCCATGAGATGCCACTAAATAAAATATCCCTGATCTTTCTAAACACTAAAGATTATATAGGAGGTCTATTTAACTGCTTATGATAGAATAACCTTCTCAGCACAGGAATTTAAGTAAAACTGCTAGACAAACTCGACAGGGTGAGCAACATCTGAGGAAACACTCGAGTTCCTCAGCTTATTTCTCACTACAAATTTGAGCATCTGCAGTCTCTTGTGCCTCTGTCCTAGGAAGTAACCTGTTTAAGAATTCCTCCAATGTCAATATATCCTTACTTAAAAAAGGGAACCAAAACTTTACTGCACATTATAGTCCAGGTATGGTTCCAATAACACCTATTTCTAAATCTAATGTTCTTGCAATAAAGGTCAATGTGCCACTTGTAGTACTTTCCCAACTTATGCACAAACACACCCAGCTCCCTCCGTACTTCACTTTTCTGAATGTCTCAATTTAGATGACAAGCTGCTTTTAGATTGCTCTCACCAAAATACATGAACCACTGGCATACGTCGTGTTGTCTTGCCAAAGCAGTACATTGCAATATATAATTTTAAAAATTATAAATTAAAACAAGTATGTATTAAAAGATTAAATTACAGAGGGGAAGAAGCTATTTCTGAAACATTGACAGTATGCCTTCAGGCTCCTGTACCTCCTCGTTGATGGTACCAATGAGAAGAGGGCATGTGATGGGTGATGGGGATCCTTAATGATGAATGCCACCTTTTTGAGTATCCTGGATGCTGGGGAGGCTCGTGCCCACGATGGAGCTGGCACAGTTTATAACTTTCTGCAGCTTTTTCTGATCCTGTACAATAGAACCTCCCCACCCCATACCAGAAAATGATGCAACCAGTTAGAATGTTCTCCATGGTACATCTGTAGAAATTTGCGAGTGTCTTTGGTGACATATCAATTCTCCTAAAACTCCTAATGAAATACAGTCACTGTCATGCCTTCTTTGTAATTGCATCAATATGTTGGGCCCTGGGTAGACCCTCAGAGACACTGACACCTAGGAACTTGAAACTGTTCACCCTTTCCACTTCTGATCCCTTGATGAGGATTGGTGTGTGTTCCCTGGACTTCCCCATCCTGAAGTTCACAATAAATTCTATGGTATTACTGATGTTGAATGCAAGGTTGTTGCTGGGACATCACTTAACCAGCTGATCTATCACATGCCTGTATGCCTCTGTCACCATCTGAAATTCTGTTAACAATAGCTGTGTTATTGGCAAATTTATAGATAGCGTTTAAGCTGTGCTGACCTACCCAGCTGTAAGTGTAGAGAGAGTAGAGCAGCGGGCTAAGCAAACATCCTTGAGATGTGCCAGTGAGAATCCACAGACTGTGGTCTGCCAATGAGGAAGGCAAGGATCAAGTTGCAGAGGGAGGCACAGAGGCCCAGGTTTTGTAGCTTGTTGATTAGAACTATGCGTAAAATTGTGCTCGCACTTCCCCCCACGTTAAACTTCACTTGCCAAGGTTTTGCCCATTCACAAACTATCCATATCCAGTTGATTATAGACTCCAGCATTCCTCCAATGGATATGAACCTAATAGGCCAATGGTTGCCCATTTTTGGTCTTCTTTGCTTACGCAATAATGAAGTCAAATCAACTTTTATTGTCATTTCAACCATAACTGCTGGTACAGTGCATAGTAAAAATGAGAACGTTTTTCAGGACCATGGTGTTACATGACACAGTACAAAAAACTAGACTGAACTACGTAATAAAAAAAGACAACACAGAGAAAGCTACACTAGACTACAGACCTACCCAGGACTGCATAAAGTGCACAAAACAGTGCAGGCAGTACAATAAATAATAAACAGCACAGTAGGGCAAGGTGTCAGTCCAGGCTTCGGATATTGAGGAGACTGATAGCTTGGGGGAAGAAACTGTTACATAGTCTGGTCGTGAGAGCCCGAATGCTTCGGAGCCTTTTCCCAGACGGCAGGAGGGAGAAGAGATTGTATAAGGGGTGCATGGGGTCCTTCATAATGCTGTTTCCTTTGTGGATGCAGCGTGTAGTGTAAATGTCTGTGATGGCAGGAAGAGAGACCCCATTCATCTTCTCAACTGACCTCACTATCCGCTGCAGGGTCTTGCGATCCAAGGTGGTGCAATTTCTGAACCAGGCAGTGATGCAGCTGCTCAGGATACTCTCAATACAACCCCTGTAGAATGTGATGAGGATGGGGGGCTGGGAGATGGACTTTCCTCAGCCTTCGCAGAAAGTAGAGATGCTGTTGGGCTTTCTTTGCTATGGAGCTGGTGTTGAGGGACCAGGTGAGATTCTCCGTCAGGTGAACACCAAGAAATTTGGTGCTCTTTACGATCTCTACCGAGGAGCCGTTGATATTCAGTGGGGAGTGGTTACTCCGTGCCCTACTGAAGTCAACAACCATCTCTTTTGTTTTGTTCACATTAAGAGACAGGTTGTTGGCTCTGCACCAGCCGCTGCACCTCTTCTCTGTAAGCTGACTCGTCGTTCTTGCTGATGAGACCCACCACGGTCGTCTGGAAGAGTCCCAGTCTGCAGGTATCTTCCCAGAACTTGGCATATTTTGTAAAACCTCATCCAATAGCTTCAGTATCTCTGCAGCCATTTCCTTTAAAACAGTCAGATGCAGACCCTGGGGACAAGGTGACTTGTCTACCTTGAGTCCAATTACCTTATCTATTGTTATCCCTCATGGCAATAGCTGCTACAAGTTCTTCTACTGTGATTGAAATCAGCTCAGCAGAAACTTTTGGGATGTCTGCAGTGTCCTCTATCATGATGACTGAGACAGAGTATTGATTTACCCTATCGCCATTTCTTGTTATTAATTCTCTGTAAAAGATAACTAAATTAGGCAAATTCCCTGGGCATAGCTACAATTAAATCACATGTGACTGCTAATCTAAGTAAACCAAAGAGAACAGAAGTATATTGCCAAGCTCCACCCTGGACTGACTCACAACATGACCATGAATATACATCAGGGACAGCAATGGTAGGTGGCAGTTAATCCTGATGAGTGCAAGGTGATGCATTTAGCTAGGACAGGGGTCAGCAACCTTTACCACTGAAAGAGCCACTTGGACCCGTTTCCCACAGAAAAGAAAACACTGGGAGCCGCAAAACCCGTTTGACATTTAAAATGAAATAACACTGCATACAACGTTTTGTTTTGCCTTTATGCTATGTATAAACAAACTATAATGTGTTGCATTTATGAAATTGATGAACTCCTGCAGAGAAAACAAAATTACATTTCTGCATGCAACAAAAACATTTTGACCTCCGAAAAAACGACGTTGGGTTGAAGGTTACTTTTAAGTAAAATACTCAACGTCTATTTGAGTCCTTCTTGTATTTATGAAAAACGCCAAACTTAAATTTGCCGCCAGCAGCAAACCAAAAATAACGTCAGCCAGCTGTCAACCTGAAAAATAAAAGGACTATTTCACTGAACAATGAAAACATATGAATATACGTAAAATAATAGGCAATTAAAATATTTATCATCCTTGTTCAGGTTGACTCACACCTGACAATGCAGTCGTATTCAGTAGGGATGGATCGATGCTTAGGGGAGTGACCAGGAAGGATAATGTGTTTTTTTTCCTCTCTGAACTCACAGAAGCGTTTCCCAAACGATGTTTGCATTGCGATGATTGCAGAATGTAAATACTCCGAATTTATCATGTCGTGACCTTTTTTGAACTCTCTCAAATTGGGGAAGTGAGACAATGTGCCTTTCTGTAAATCTCTGGCAATCAACGTCAACTTGCGCTCGAATGCCAAAACATCCTCCAACATGTGCAGGGCTGTACGTCCTTACCCCGTTGAAGAGCTGTGTTCAGCGTGTTCAGGTGCGCTGTTATGTCTACCATGAAGTGTAGCTTTTCCAGCCACTCTGGCTGTTCCAGCTCAGGAAAGGTGAGCCCTTTGCTGCCCAGGAAAGTTTTCACTTCTTCCAGACACGCGACAAAGCGTTTCAGCACCTCCCCTCTGGACAGCCAGCGATAAAAACACGTTGTAGCGGTGTGCTACACGCAGTCAGTAAACTGCAGTCAAAGATAGCTTTATTCGAACTAAACAGCCTTGCTTTTAAGCCTCCCTCAACCCGCCCCCCATGGGCGCGGATGCTGCAAAAGACACGTACTCACAAACCCCCGTAGGCTATCTCCCTTAGCCTGAACGCTGGCTAATTGTGAGCCGGTTCGGATGTGTCAGGAAATGGGTCGCCACAAAGTCTTATTTAGATTGTACAAGATCACCATAATCTTCAAATTTAGATTTACATTTCAAAAACTAACAAACTAACATAAAATACATTTTAATTAAATACTGACCATGTAGCGGTGTGCTACACGCAGCGCTAAAATTACGACACGGAGTCGGTAACTGCAGTCGAAGGAAAAAACTTTATTCGAAATCTTCAGCCTCACTTTTAAGCCTCCCTCAACCTGCCCCCCATGGCGCAGAGGCTCCAAAGCTCTGTGCTCGCAAACCCCCGTAGGCTATCTAATTGTGAGTCGGTTCGGATGTGCCAGGAAAAGGGTCGCCACAACCAATTATTTCCCAAAGCAACAGGGAGCCGCAGCACAGACGTAAAAGAGCCACATGCGGCTCCGGAGCCGCGGGTTGCCGACCCCCGAGCTAGGATATACACTGAAAGCTTGTTTCCTAAAACTGTAATAGAGGAGCCTTGATGCCAATTATTTCTAAATGCGCCAGCAAAGTCGGAGACTGGCCCTTCAGCTCACCATATCCATCCTGTTTTTGCCCAACCACACTAATCAATTTTTATTTGACTTGGAGTCAGTCAACGTCGAAACAGGCTTTTCAACCAACCACAATCTCATCAACCAGTGGGCACTCATCTGTATTAATCCTATCTTCCATTGACTTGTAGTCTTCTATACAAGAGTTTTTGTCTCGAAATGTAAATGCTGCACAATTCTGCTTCCACCACTCATCACAGCGGTATGTTCCAGGTACACGGCACTCATCAGGTAAAAATGAAGCCGGCGCTTAGGAGGGATAATGGCATCCAGCGGTGTCTCCCTTGCTTGCATCTTCAGAAACAGCTCTATTTTCATCTTTAATATCTCTATTTTTCTCTTTCAGGGTTCATTTGAAGACCCTGATCCGGAGTTGCACGTTGATTACAGCTCTTTGCAGGAATGGGACCTGCTCTCAGGGTTCCATAACTGGCCATTGTTCGGCATGCAAAAGGCTCAGCCTAAGGGTCCGGCTCGAATTCGGATGCGTAGGATCTCTGAGCTCTGGAGACGGGCGGATCGAGGGTCGGTGCCACAACAGGAGACCCGTCTGTTGTCGGGGGAGTCGGCGTATCTGCTGTATGCCTGGAGACCCAAGATCTTTGCGATCTTCAGGCACAGAGTTCGAAAAAAGTGACGAAAAGAACTTTTAACATCGTAAACCAACGAGTTGTTTGTTATGTCTCCCCGCTCACTAGGAAAGTGAAGACACCTCTTTCTCCCTTATTAAGGAGAGCAAGAACCTGCGGTAGGTCGAATGCTTCACCAGGTGAAGCACGAAGCATTTGGGTTAACTGCAAGTCTGTGTCTTTGCTATTGCTTTGCTCACACTTGAGTACTCGGTGGCAGTGCCAATGCTTTTTTTTGCCAGTGGGGGGAGGGGGAATTGTTGCTCGCTGCTGCTACGCGTGGGAGGGGGAAGCTGGGGGGGGGGTACTTTGGGGTTCTAACATTTAACTGTCATTCATTCTTTGGGGCTCTCCTCTGTTCCCGTGGATGTTTGCAAAGAAAAAGCATTTCAGGATGAATGTTGTATACATTTCTCTGACATTAAATTGTACCTTCAAACCACCTCTTACCCTTTATCCTAAATCTTTGTCCTTTAGTTTCGCTCACCTGTGATTGGGAGAGAAGTGGCCTGTTGTCCATCTAATCCATACCCTTCATCACTTGTCATGTCCCATTTTAGTTTCCCTGCTCTGAGACTACATTTTTCTATCATTATTTAAATGGTGGTTTAAATTTCCTTTAAATGGAGTAATTTCATCTGCTTCCACCACCTCCCCTACAGCACATTTTAGATACCGGTATCTAGGTAAAAAATAATTGCTGTCCCTTCAGTCACATTGAGAACTCCTTCCACTCACCTTAAACCTCTGCCCTCTAGATTTTGATAAGGTGAAAAAGGCAGATGGGATATTAGCATTCATTGACTGATGAAGAGAACATGACAACAGAGAGGTTATGGAACAACTGTATAAAACATTGGTTACTCCACAAATGTGTTCAGGTCTGGTCACTATACTGTAGGAAGAATGCAACATGGTGCAAACATTCACCAGACTGTTGTCCGGAACAGAGCATAAGAACAGAGCTATAAGAACAGAATCAATAGGCTGGATTGTTGTCTTCTCGCACAGAGAATATAAGTTTAAGGTAATGAATCAAATTCAGAGTTGTACAGCATGGTAATGGGCTGTTCAACCCAACTCATCCATGCAACCAAGATACTGTTTTGTCCACATCCCCTTAAATCTTTCTTATTCATGTACTTGACTTCTAAACATTGTAACTGCAGCCGCCTTTACTGGCAGTTCATTCTATACATCCACCACCCTCTGTATGAAAATCTTGCCCCTCAGATCCATCACCTTAAACCTATTCCCTATAGATTAAAGCACCCCCCTACCCTGGGAAAAAGACTAACCATTGAATCACTATCCCCAATTTTTTAAAACGCTACATCACCTCTGACCCTTGTTCAATCCAGGGAAAGGAATCCCAACGTATCCAGTCTCTTCCTGTAACTTGAGCCCTCCCATCAATACAACATTACTATGAATTTCCTCTTTCTTTTTAAATCTTTTTATTAATTTTAAACAAACATAAATGAAACATGAATACAGAGAGCTTGAGAGTACATAATTAATAGTGTTACGAATGTGGAGCAACTCTGATGGGCCGAAGGGTGCAAAGCCCCCCCCCCCCCACCTTTTTGAGAATCACAAGATCACTATTATTTCGGGTCTGAGACCCAGGAAATGAGAGAGATACACAGCATGTCAGTAATGAGAGAGACACAGGATAACAGCAAAGGCAGTTGTTATAGACAACGCAGAATACACAAGGTTTGGAATGTCTCCTAACAAAAAGCGGAACGGAACCACTGATTACTGCTATTGTCTCTTGGAGAAGGAATTGTGTATTGAGTACTGTACTATTCATTGAAACCCCTCAGGGGACAACCAGAGTGGTCTGGTTGAGGGATTGCATCATCCCAACCTGATTGACATCTGAGACCCCGTGAGTGAGGATAAAAGACGGGTCTGGGGAACACTCCTTAAACACTGAAGTTCATGGCAGCCATGCCCCGACACGGCATACAGCACCACATCCCGACCTGGGGACCACCCCTCCACAGCTGTGCTCGGCGGCTTCCCCCGGACAAGCTCCAACTGGCGAAGGAGGAGTTCAAGAGGATGGAGGAATTGGGGATCATCCAGCGGTCCAACAGCCCATGGGCCTCCCCCCTGCACATGGTGCCCAAAGTGACAGGGGGCTGGAGACCGTGCAGCGACCACCACAGGCTGAACGAGGCTACCACACAGGTCCGCTACCCTGTGCCGCACATTCAGGACTTTGCAGCAAACCTGCACGGCACATGGATCTTCTCCAAGGTAGACCTCGTCCGAGGATACCATCAAGTCCCGATGCATCTGGACGACATCCCCAAAACGGCTCTCATCACCCCGTTCGGCCTTTTCGAGTTCCTCTGCATGCTGTTCGGCCTGAAGAATGCCGCACAGAAGTTCCAGCGGTTAATGGACACGGTGGGACACGACCTGGACTTCGCATTCATCTATTTGGATGACATCCTCATAGCCAGCAGCAGTCGTCAGGAGCATCTGTCCCACCTCCGTCAACTCTATGCCCGGCTGAGAGAATACGGTCTAACAATCAACTCGGCCAAATGCCAGTTCAGGTTCGACACCATTGACTTCCTGGGCCACAGGGTTACTAAAGACGGGGCAACCCCTCTGCCCGCTAAGGTAGATGCGGTCCGCCATTTCCCCTGACCCACCACGATCAAAGGCCTTCAGGAATTCGTAGGTATGGTCAATTTCTACCACCGCTTCCTCCCTTCAGCTGCCCAGATCATGTGCCCCCGTTCACCCTGCTGTCGGGTCCAGGCAAGGACATAACCTGGGACGAGGAGTCCGCTGCCGCTTTCACTCAAACAAAGGAAGCCTTGGTGAACATCACAATGCTACTGCACCCCAGAATGGACGTCCCTACCGCCCTCACAGTGGACGCATCTAACACGGCAGTCGGTGGAGTGCTGAAGCAGCTCATCGCGGGCCGCTGGCAACCCCTGGCGTGTTTCAGCAAACACCTCCTGCCACCCGAGCTCAAATACAGTGCTTTCGACCAGGAACTGTTGGCGCTATACCTGGCAATCCGGTATTTCAGGTACTTCTTAGAAGGTAGGCCCTTCACCGCGTTCACGGACCACAAACCGCTTACCTTTACGTTCACAAAGATGTCCGATCCCTGGTTGTCCCACCAGCAGCGCCATCTCTGAATACACGACCGACGTCCGGCACGTCTTGGGTAAGGACAATGTCGTGGCAGATGCGCTCTCTTGCCCTAACATTCATGCCCTTTCCCAAGGGGTAGACTTTGAGGTGCTGGCAGAGGCACAGCAGTCAGACGAGGAGATCCCGAGTTACAGAATCGCAGTCTCCGGTTTGCAGCTCCAGGACCTTCCCGTAGGCCCAGGTGAGAGGACCCTACTCTGTGACGTCGCCACCGGCCAGCCCCGTCCCGTTGTCCCGGCAAACTGGCGACGCCATGTTTTCGACTCCATTCATAACTTAGCACACCCCTCCATCAGGACAACTGTCCGGATGGTCTCCAGCAGGTTTGTTTGGCAAGGACTTCGCAAGCATGTCAGTGAATGGGCTAGAACATGCATGCACTGCCAGACAGCCAAGGTGCAGCAGCACACCAAAGCTCTGCCGCAGCAGTTCCACCCCACCCACTGGTGTTTCGACCACATTCATGTGGATATCGTGGGCCCCCTGCCAGTGTCACGCGGAGCGCGGCACCTCCTGACTATCGTGGACCGGTTCGCAAGATGACCAGAGGCGATCCCGCTCACCGACACCACCTCCGAATCTTGCGCCTGGGCACTGATCGCCACCTGGGTGTCCTGCTTTGGTGTACCAGCCCACATCACCTCCGACAGAGGCGCCCAGTTCACCTCCAGCCTGTGGTCAGCTATGGCCAGCCTTTTGGGGACTCAGCTGCACCACACCACTGCCTACCACCCACAGTCGAACGGACTAGTGGAGCATTTCCGCCGTCACCTAAAGTTGGCTCTCATGGCCCGCCTGCGAGGAGCTAACTGAGCGGAAGAGCTTCCCTGGGTCCTACTCGGCATCCGCACGGCGCCCAAAGACAATCTGCATGCCTCGTCTGCCGAGTTGGTGTCCGGCGCTCCCCTGGTCGTCCCCGGGGAGTTCCTACCAGCCCCAAGGGGGCAAGAGGAAGAACCCGCAGCAGTCCTGGGCAGACTACGCGAGAGGCTCGGTGACCTGGCCCCCGTACCCACTTCGCAGCATGGGCAGAACCCGCCCTGCCTACCCAAAGACCTGCAGAACTGTAAGTTTGTGTTTGTACGAAGGGGCGGGCATCGGCCACCGCTGCAACAGCCCTACAAGGGGCCGTTTACGGTGCTCCGGAACAACGGGTCCACGTTCGTGCTGGACGTTGGGGGAGAGAGAGGAGGTTTTCACGGTGGACTGACTCAAACCGGCCCATGTGGACCTGGTGCAACCGGTCGAGCTTCCGGCACCTCGGCGTAGAGGCCGACCTCCCAAACAGGGTCCGACCCAGACTGTGGACATTGGGGGGGGGGTGCATCGCCAGTTCTGGTGGGGGGAGTTATGTGGCGACCCACTACCTAGCGCACTCGAACCGGCTCACAAATAGCCAGCGTGCAGGCACAAAGGCCAGGTCCGCAACAAAGGGAGAGAGCCTGCGGGGGTTCGTGAGTACATGTCTCTTGGAGCATCCGCACCCGAGGAGGGCAGGATGAGGGAGGCTTTAAAGCAAGGCTGTGAAGTTCGAATAAAATTCTTTGACTGCAGTTTACCAGCTCCGTGTTGTTATTTTAGCGCTGTGTGTAGCACACTGCTACAAGATTGCTATTATTTCGGGTCTGAGACCCAGGAAATGAGAGAGATACACAGCATGTCAGTAATGAGAGAGACACAGGATAACAGCAAAGGCAGTTGTTATAGACAACGCAGAATACACAAGGTTTGGAATGTCTCCTAATAAAAAGCGGAACGGAACCACTGATTACTGCTATTGTCTCTTGGAGACGGAATTGTGTATTGAGTACTGTACTATTCATTGAAAACCCTCAGGGGATAACCAGAGTGGTCTGGTTGAGGGATTGCATCATCCCAACCTTACTGACATCTGAGACCCCGTGAGTGAGGATAAAAGAGGGGTCTGGGGAACACCGCTTAGACACACCAGGAGAAACGTACGAGACCGGTGGGGGGCTTGTGTGTGTGTCCATCCTTGCCTGGGTAGCGAGTCCTCCACAGAACGGTCTAGCTAAAGGACGGATACGGATCAAGACCGTACCAAGGAAAGACGGAAAGTTATTCTCCTATTTCTCTCTCTCTCTCTCTCCAACAATTACAACACAGCGACAAACAAACGATGGCAGCCTGTGTGAACTGAAACAAACTTTATATTTCCATCGGACAATTCATTATCTCCTAGATAACGATAGAGCTTATTTCTTATTGATTATTATTATAATTGCACTTTTAGGTTTAGTATTGACGACGTATATTATCTGTATATTTGCATTGATATTATTTTTGTGTATTTTTGCTAATAAATACTGTTAAAAATAGTATCACTAGACTCCAACGGACGCCTCTATCTTTGCTGGTAAGTAACCCAGTTTACGGGGTTCATTACAATAGGTTAAGATATATATACAAATAGATGATAGTCCATAGATAATAACCTACCAAACTCATAGTAATTACGAAAAATGAAGTAAATAAGAAACCCCCCCCCCCAAAAAAAAGAAACCTAACTAACACGGGCCATTGCATTATGTCAAATGCCATGACACAGTAGTGTCAATAACTCCGCACCTCCATCCAAATAATTAAGGATAATAAAAGTAAGGTTACTGTGAACTTTCTTTATACAGTTTGTAGCTAAATCACACCCTTCTAACTACACACAGTACTGCAAGTGTTACCTCAGTGTTACAAGTGTGTCTCACCAACGATTTATCCTACTGTAAGATGAAATCCCAACTGTTATGCTCAAGTTTCAGCTGATGAAGGTAAACATACCATACACCTTCACCACTCTGTCTACCTTTGCTTCTTTTGAGGAACCTGCACCCCCTTACTCTCACTATTCAGTACCCACTCCCCAGATTCAGAAAGATCTGAGGAAGAACTATTTTCACTTCACAATATTAAATAAGATATGGGTGGCACAGCTGCGGCCTTGAGGCCAGAAAGCAGATTTTAATCCCAACCTAACATGCGTGGAGATTGCACATTCTGCTTGTGCCTGTGCTGGCTTCCTCACACTTCTCAAAGATACGCAGATTGGAACTGGTTTATAACGGTCACACTTACAGCGAAAAGACGGTCTTGCATATTGTGCATAACAAATCATTACACAGTGCATCGAGGTAACACAATATCAGAATTCAGAATGAAGTGCAACAGCGAGAGAAGCAAGCAAACAATAAGAAGATAAGGTCGATTTTGAGGTCAAGCGATTGTCCAGTGAACCAGTCTTACATCAGTGGGTAGGTGTAAATTGTCTATGATGAGTAGGAACGATACCAGACTAACAGCACGCAGATGGCTGTGCACAACTCTAATCCAAGTGCTCTTACTACATGGTCCGAGATTTCTCCTTTCCGGATCACTGTCTCAGGGGAGTAGCAAGCCACAACGTCTATTACGTTTAGACTCATACAACTATCCCGTACCCTTTCACCCATTTCCCACCCAGCATGCAGGGGTTCAAAAGAGTCTCAGTGAAACTCTGATTCACTTGTACCTCCACAAATCTAGTGTATTTCGGTAGGTGTAGGTGTCAGAAAGTGGTGTTTCCCACCCCCCCCACACTACAGAAAACAAATGTGGATCAGACGATTGGTTTGTGTAGTAACTGTGTTCAGTCCTCAGAAAAACTGAGGCTACATCCACACTAGACCGGATAATTCTGAAAACGCCGGTTTCGCGTAAAAACAATAGGCATCCACGTTATGCGTTTTTGAAATTATCTCCATCCACATTGAAACAGATATTTCAGCGAATCTCCTCCTACTGCACATGCACAGGACACATCTACTGAAAACAAGCGACATGTTTGGTGTCGAATCTCACTGTAAAAGTGCGCGTTTGTGTAGTTACAGACCAGAAAAACTTAAGACGGACAGCTGTTGGCTCTCACCCTTACTTAAACTAAAAAAAACAAATACTGGAGCGTACAGTGGTAACAGACAGGGAGTTCACGGACAGATAGACCCCGCTGACGACGAACATTGAAAAACTGACCAACTTGTTGCATTAATAAAGCACCTTGTTAAATGTATAAATGTTTTAATGTCTGTATCACTGTTATCTTGTATTTCCATACAATGTTACATTAGGCTGTTACACATCTATTGTCAGAGAAGTACTTGTATAAATAGGTAAACCACCTTCATACGAGCAAGGACAGAAAACAGAGCAAAGTGAGTATACTTATTTATTCAGTAAGTTATGGGTCAAAGTATTTGGTGAGTACATTTCTAACTCTTCTGGCTGCAGTCTCTTTGCCGTCTGTTCTGAAATTGTTAGGTTGCGTTCAAGAAAACAATGAAATAGCACGCTGCCATCTGATAGTGTTTTCAGAAATCTCCGGTTACCCCGTCCACACTGATCTACCCAAGCAGCATTTTCAAAAAAATCCACCTTGGAAAGCGTTTTTGAAAAGCTCCAGTTTCAGGAGACGAAAACGCCGTTTTAGTGTGGATGGAGGGTAAAAACAAAGAGAAAAAACTTCGGTTACGAATTTATCTGGCATAGTGTGGATATAGCCTGAGCTTCTGGTTCTCTCCAGTCTAATTTCCCACTTCACTCTGACCTCCTGCACTAATACAAGGTCTAAGGCAAGCCCAATTCATTTTCCGTCTGGGAACATTGCAGCCTCTGAAATCAATATCAAATTTCCCAAAGGAGAGACAGAAGACTGCAGACGCTGGATTCTGGCACAAAAAAAGTCTGCTGCAGAACGCTCAGGCGTTGCTACTGTGGTGGGAAATGGACAGATAATGCTTCAGGTTGAAACCAGATAAGATGCATCAAAACATCAACTATTTATTTCCCTCCACAGATGCTGTCTGACCTGCTGAGTTCATCCAGCATTTTATCTGTTGCACCAAATTATCCTACTTTAACAACTTTGTCTTTCTTCCTGCATGTATCAGAAATTGCCATTTCTACCCATCATCTGTGATCTTGGCCTAGTTCTACTTCATGAGAATTGTCCAGTCAGCTGGACACATATCACGGTTCTATTCGCTACACATACTACAAAGCAGAATACAACGGTCACAGTGAGTTATCAAGCCTCACCCCAACAGATAATTCTCCTTATCCTACCCACTGGTGGCACAGCAATGCAATGGTTACCACAACGCTTTATAGTACCAGCGACCCAGGTTCAATTCCCACCACTGCCCATAAGGAGTTTGTTTGTTCTTCCCATGACAGCATGGGTTTCCTCCAAGTGCTCTGGTCTTCTCCCACAGTCCAAAGACCATAATATACAGGAGCAGAATGAGGCCATTTGGCCCTTCAAATCTGCTCCACTATTTCAGCATGGTTGACCTAATTTTTTCTCAGCCCCAATCTCCTGCTTTCTGCCCCTATCCCTTCATGCCCTGACCAACAAGAATCTAACAACCTCTGCCTTAAATATATATAAAGACTTGGCCTCCACAGCTGCCTGTAGCAAAGAATTGCACAGATTCACCACCATGGCTAAAGAAACTTCTCATCTCCATTCTCAAAGGACACCCCCTCTATTCTGAGGATGTGTCCTCTGGTCTTAGACTCTCCCACCGTAAGAAACATCCTCTTCACATCCACTCTTATTAAGGTCTTCCACCATTCGATAGGTTTCAATGAGGTCACTGCTCTTTCTTCAGAATTCCAGTGAATACAGGCCCAGTCATCAGATGGTCTTCACATGACAAGCCATTCAATCCTGGAATTATTTTTGTGAACCTCCTTTGAACCCTCTCTAGTTTCAGCATATCTTTTCTAAGAGAAGGGGCCAGAAACTGCTCGCGGTACTCCGTGAGGCTTCACCAGTGCTTTGTAAAGTTTCAACATTGCACCCTTGCTTTCATATTCTAGTCCTCTTGAAATGAATGCCAGCATTACATTTGCCTTCCTCACCACAGATGCAACCGTGCAAATTAACCTTCAGGGAAAGCTGCACAAGGACTCCCAAATCTCTTTGCACCCCAATTTTTTTTTGTATTTTCTCTCCATTTAGAAAATAGTCAACCCTTTCATTTGTTCTACCAAAGTGCATGACCAGACACTTCCCGACACTGTATTTTATCTGCTATTTCTTTGCCTGTTCTCCTAATCCAAATCCTTCTGTAGCCTCTCTACATCCTCAAAACTACCTGCCTTCCCAATCTTCATATTGTCTGTAAACTTTACAACAAAGCTATCAACTCCACCATACAAATCAATGACATACAGTCGGCCCTCCTTATCCATGAGTTCTGTATGCACGGATTCAACCAACCATGGATCGGGAAAACCCGGAAGTGTTCTTCCAGCACTTGCTGTTTCAGCATGTACAGACTTCTTTTCTTGTCATTATTCCCTAAACAATACAGTATAACAACTACTTACATAGCATTTACATTGTATTAGGTATTATAAGTAATCTAGAGATGATTTAAAGTATACGGGAGGATGTGCATAGGTTACCGCAGATCCGGAATCGAAAAAAATACCAGAAGTTTTCTAAGTCAGAACAGGTACATCCGGTATTATTTAGCGTCAGTTAGTCAAATGTTTGTCTCAGTATATAGTATATATTTTACCTTTCTATGCATATAAAACACTTAAGAAACATATGTATTTCAATAATTGAACCACTGCGTTGCTTAATAATAACTGTAGCTTTCATCGGGGAAGGGCCTTCACATGCCCCATTATTCTCACTTTATCCTTGAAAATTGTTCCGATCATTGACAGACTGTAGCCTAACGCTTTTCCAATGACCGATGGCATTTCACCTCTTTCCGATCACTTTATTATTTCCACTTTATTTTGAATCGTGATCATTTTCCGTCAATGAAACACTGCAGGCAGTGGGTCCCAAGGTCCACCGGGTCCTAAAGTCCACCGCACTAAGACAGGTTAAATAAGGTCTGGAGCTCCGCCAGGTCCTAAAGTCCACCACGCTGAGATAGGTAAATAAGGGACTTGAGTATCTGTGTGTTTTGGTATCCGCGGGGGGGTCCCGGAACCATTCCCCCACGCATAAGGAGGGCTGACTGTACAAGATAAACAGAATTGGTCCCAACAGACTCCTGTGGAACACCACTAGTCACCGGCAGCTAGCCAGAAAGGCTCCCTTTATTCCCACTCTTTGCCTCCTGCCAATCAGCCACTGCTTTAACCATGCTAGAATCTTTCTTGTAATTCCACAGGCTCATAGCTTGTTAAGCAGTCTCATGTGTGGCACCTTGTCAAAGATCAACTGATCTTTGAACATCAACTGATTCTCCTTTGTCTATCCTGCTTGTTACTTCTTCAAGAATTCCAATAGATTTATCAGGCAACATTTTCCCTTGAGGAAACCATGCCTGACTACAGCCAATTTTATCCAAGTACCCTGAGACCTCATTTTAACAATCGACTCCAACATCTTACCAACCACTGAAGTCAGACTAACTGGCCTATAGTTTCCTTTCTTCTGCCTCCCTTCTTGAACAGTGAAGTGACATTTGCAATTTTACATCCTTCTGGAACCATTCCACAACCTAGTGATTCTTGAAAGATCATTACTAATGCCTCCACAATCTCTTCGGCCACCTCCTTCAGAACTCTGGGATGTACCCCATCTGGTCCAGGCAACTTATATACTGTCAGACCTTACAGTTTCCCAAGAACTTTTTCTCTAATTATAGTAATCACACACTTCACACCTCCGACACCTAGAACTTCCACCATACTGCTAGTGTCTTCCACAGTGAACTTTTCCCCCGTTATTACTTCTCCAGCATAGTTTTCCAGCAGTCCAATATCCACTTTCATCTGTCTTTTACACTTAATTTATATAGATGTAACCCCCCCCCCCCCCCCATGGGTTATTTTACCTTAAGCTCTCTAATCAATTCTGGTTCATTACACAACACCCAGTCCACAATAGCTGATCCCTTGGTAGGCTCAAGCATAAGCTGCTTGAAAAAACCATCTCGTAGGCACTCTAGAAATTCCCCCTCCTGTAATCCAGCACCTACCTGATTTTCCCCAATCAACATGCATATTAAAGTCTGCCAAGACTATTGCAACACTGCCTTTTTGGCATGCATTTTCAATCTGCTGTTGTAATTTGTAGGCCACATCCTTACTACTGTTTGGGGGTCCGTATACAGCTCCCATCAGCGTCTTTTTATCCTTGCAGTTCCTTAGCTCTATCCACAATGATTCAACACCTTGTGACCCTATATCACCTTTCATTTTTTTTCTTTGATTTCATCTTCTACTAACAGAGCAATGTCGCCCCCCTGTCTTCCTGCCTATCCTTTTGATAAATGTGTATCCTTGGACATTAAGCTCCTAGATATAATCTTTCTGCCATGATTCAGTGATGCCAATATCATACCTGCCAATCTGTAACTGTGCTGCAAGTTCATCTACCATATTCCGTATACTGCACGCATTCAAATACAACACGTTCAGTCCTCTATTCATCCTTTTCGATTTTGTCCACTTTAACGTTGCAACTCATTCAGTTGTCTGCAATTTTGTCCTGTCAACAGCCTCTCCTCACTACAGGTTGCCTGTGTTTGTAAACCAGCTTCAGCACTATTATCCATCTTTCCTACAACACTCCTTGCAGCTCAGGACACTAGCTCAACCTTTTGCTTCCTTACTTTGTCTGAGATTTTACCAACATCTGCCTCCACAAACTCCCCACTGACTGTTCTGGCACTCTGGTTCCCACCCCCCTGCAACTCTAGGTTAAACTCCACCATGCAGCAGTAACAAACCTTCCCACTAGGATATTAGTCCCCCTCCAGTTCAAGTGCAAACTGGCCCTCTCTATAGGTCCCAACTTCCCTGGAAGAGAACCCAACAATACAAAAATTTTATGCCCTCCCTCCCACACCAACTTCTTAGCCACATATTAAACTGTACAATCTTCCTAGTTCTAGCCTCACTAGTACGTGGCATGAGCAGCAATCCTGCAATCACAACCACGGAAGTCCTGCCCTTTATCTTAACATCTAACTCCATGAACTCCCTATGCAGAACCACTTAACTTGTCCTACCTACATGGACCACAACTCCTGTTGTGATTGAATTGAATGTGCAGATAGTTATTAATGAATATGATATAGTTGGGATCACAGAGACATGGCTCCAGGGTGACCAAGGATGGGAGCTCAACATCCAGGGATATTCAATATTCAGGAAGGATAGACAGGAAAGAAAAGGAGGTGGGGTAGCATTGCTGGTTAGAGAGGAGATTAATGCAATAAAAAGGAAGAACATTAGCCTGGAGGATGTGGAACCGATATGGGTAGAGCTGCATAACACTAAGGGGCAGAAAGCGCTGGTGGGAGTTGTGTACAGGCCACCTAACAGTAGTAGTGAGGTTGGGGATGGCATTAAACAGGAAATTAGAAATGCGTGCAATAAAGGAACAGAAGCTATAATGGGTGACTTCAATCTACATATAGATTGGGTGAACCAAATTGGTAAGGGTGCTGAGGAAGAGGATTTCTTGGAATGTACGCGGGATGGTTTTCTGAACCAACATGTCGAGGAACCAACTAGAGAGCAAGCCATTCTAGATTGGGTATGAGCAATGAGGAAGGGTTAGTTAGCAATCTTGTCATGCGAGGCCCCTTGGGTAAGAGTGACCATAATATGGTGGAATTCTTCATTAAGATGAAGAGTGACGTAGTTAATTCAGAAACAAAGGTTCTGAACTTAAAGAAGGGTAACTTTGAAGGTACGAGACGTGAATTAGCTAAGATAGACTGGCAAATGATACTTAAAGGGTTAACGGTGGATATACAATGGCAAGCATTTAAAGATCGCATGGATGAACTACAACAATTGTTCGTCCCAGTTTGGCAAAAGAATAAACCAGGGAAGGTAGTGCACCCGTGGCTGACAAGGGAAATTAGGGATAGTATCAAGTCCAAAGAAGAAACATATAAATTAGCAAAAAAAGCGGCACACCTGAGGACTGGGAGAAATTCAGAGACCAGCAGAGGAGGACAAAGGGCTTAATTAGGAAAGGGAAAAAAGATTATGAGAGAAAGCTGGCAGGGAACATAAAAACTAACTGTAAAAGCTTTTATAGATACGTGAAAAGAAAAAGATTGGTCAAGACAAATGTAGGTCCTTTACAGTCAGAAACAGGTGAATTGATCATAGGGAACAAAGACATGGCATGCCAATTGAATAACTACTTTGGTTCTGTCTTCACTAAGGACATAAATACTCTTCCAGAAATAGGAAGGGACCGAGGGTCTAGTGAGATGGAGGAACTGAGGGAAATATATGTTAGTAGGGAAGTGGTGTTAGGTAAATTGAAGGGATTAAAGGCAGATAAATCCCCAGGGCCAGATGGTCTGCATCCCAGAGTGCTTAAGGAAGTAGCCCAAGAAATAGTGGATGCATTAGTGATAATTTTTCAAAACTCCTTAGATTCTGGATTAGTTCCTAAGGATTGGAGGGTGGCTAATGTAACCCCACTTTTTAAAAAAGGAGGGAGAGAGAAACTGGGGAATGATAGACCGGTTAGGCTGACATCGGTGGTGGGGAAAATGCTAGAGTCGGTTATCAAAGATGTGATAACAGCACATTTGGAAAGAGGTGAAATCATCAGACAAAGTCAGCATGGATTTGTGAAAGGAAAATCATGTCTAACAAATCTTATAGAATTTTTTGAAGATGTAACTAGTAGAGTGGATAGGGGAGAACCAGTGGATGTGGTATATTTAGATTTTCAAAAGGCTTTTGACAAGGTCCCACACAGGAGATTAGTGTGCAAACTTAAAGCACACGGTATTGGGGGTATGGTATTGATGTGGATAGAGAATTGGTTGGCAGACAGGAAGCAAAGAGTGGGAGTAAACGGGACCTTTTCAGAATGGCAGGCAGTGACTATTGGGGTAGCGCAAGGCTCAGTGCCAGGACCTCAGTTGTTTACAATATATATTAATGATTTAGATGAGGGAATTAAATGCAGCATCTCCAAGTTTGCGGATGACACAAAGCTGGACGGCGGTGTTAGCTGTGAGGAGGATGCCAAGAGGATGCAGGGTGACTTGGATAGGTTAGGTGAGTGGGCAAATTCATGGCAGATGCAATTTAACGTGGATAAATGTGAGGTTATCCACTTTGGTTGCAAGAACAGGAAAAAAGATTATTATCTGAACGGTGGCCGATTAGGAAAAGGGGAGGTGCAACGAGACTTGGGTGTCATTGTACACCAGTCATTGAAGGTGAGCATGTAGGTACAGCAGCCAGTGAAAAAGGCAAATGGTATGTTGGCATTCACAGCAAAAGGATTTGAGTACAGGAGCAGGGAGGTTCTACTGCAGTTGTACAAGGCCTTGGTGAGACCTCACCTAGAGTACTGTGTGCAGTTTTGGTCCCCTAATTTGAGAAAAGACATTCTTGCCATAGAGGGAGTACAAAGAAGGTTCACCAGATTGATTCCTGGGATGGTAGGACTTTCCTCTGAAGAAAGACTGGATCGGCTAGGCTTATACTCACTGGAATTTAGAAGATTGAGGGGGGATCTTATTGAAACGTATAAAATTCTAAAGGGATTGGACAGGCTAGATGCAGGAAGATTGTTTCCGATGTTGGGGAAGTCCAGAACAAGGGGTCACAGTTTAAGGATAAAGGGGAAGCCTTTTAGGACCGAGATGAGGAAAAACTTCTTCACACAGAGAGTGTGAATCTATGGAATTCTCTGCCACAGTAAACAGTTGAGGCCGGTTCATTGGCTATATTTAAGAGGAAGTTAGATATGGCCCTTGTGGCTAAAGGGAGAGAAAGCTGATACAGGGTTTTGAGTTGGTTGATCAGCCATGATCATACTGAATGGCAGTGCAGGCTCGAAGGGCCGAATGGCCTACTCCTGCACCTATTTTCTATGTTTCTATGTTTCCTGGCTGTTCACCCTCCTACTTAAGAATGCTGAGGACTCGACCATCCGGGAATCTCGTTCTCACCCACAGAACCTCCTGCCCATTCTCCTAACGAATCCCTGATCACCACAGCATGCCTTTTCTCCCCACTTCTCTCTGAGTTACTGAGACAGGCTTAGTGGCAGAGACCTGAGCGTTGTGACTTTCCTCTGTTAGGTCATTACCCCTCGACAGTATTCAAAATGACATACTTGTTGTTGAGGGGGATGACCACAAGGGTACTGTGCACTAGCTCCTTAACCCCTTCTCCCTTCACGACTGTCACCCAGTCTCCCGTGTCCTGCACCTTGGGCGTAGCTACCTCTTTAAATGGCTTATCTATCACCCCCTCAGCCTCCTGAATAATCCAGAGTTCATCCAGCTCTAGCTCCAACTCCTTAATGCAGTTTGTTAGAAGCTGCAGCTGGATGCACTTCTTGCAGTTGTAGTCATCAGGGACACTGGAGGTATCCCTGCCTTCCAACATCCTGCAAGAAGAACATTTCACTGCCTTGGCTGTCATTTCTACTATCCTAGCTCAGCAGATATAGAGAAGGAAAAAAAGTGAGGTTTTCTTTACTTTGTTTTCTCTAAGCGAAGCCTCTCTTAACTGAAGCCTCGAAGAGCTAACACCTTAAGATCACCACTCTGGTGGTCCAGACAATGGCCACTGCGTTTGCCTCTGCCTTCCTTTTATTTGCTCTTACTAATCAATCCCAAACGCCATCGGTCACTGGTCAACGCACCATTATGACGTCACGACCTACTCGTGCTTTTTATTCTCAGGCAGTGGACGTGATTGAAGTATCCTCCTCCTCAAAATTCCAATATCCAAACTGGCCACTGGTCAAAGACGTACTGTTTGGAAGGTTAATTGGTCATTGTAAATTGATCCGTGGTATCTTTGAATCAGAGGTTGCTGAGTGGTGTGGCTGAAAGGGCCTGTTCTGCACTGTATCTCAATAAATAAAAGTTACTGAAAACAAAAGATGTCTTCTTAGTTCCAATTCTGACAAAGAACCTGAACTGTTACCTGTGTACCTCACTCTACAGATGCTGCCTGATCAGCTGAATATTTCCGGCATGTCCTGATTTACTGAAATGCTGGTGGAACACAGCAGGCCAGGCAGCATCTATAAGGGGAAGCACTGTCGACATTTCGGGCTGAGACCCTTCGTCAGGACTAACTGAAGAGAAAGATACTAAGAGATTTGAAAGTAGTGGGGGGAGGGGGAAATGCAAAATAATAGGAGAAAACCGGAGGAGGTGGGATGAAGTTAAGGGCTGGAAAGGTGATTGGCAAAAATGATACTGAGCTGGAGAAGGGAAAGGAACATCGAACGGGAGACCTCGGGAGAAAGAAAGGAGGGGGGAGCACCAGAGGGAGATGGAGAACAGGCAGAGTGATGGGCAGAGAGAGAGAGAAAAAACAAACAACTAAATATGTCAGGGATGGGGTAAGAAGGGGAGGAGGGGCATTAACAGAAGTTAGAGAAGTCAATGTTCATGATCCCACCCCCTCCAATCTTCTCCTATCATTTTGCATTTCCCCCTCCCCCCACTACTTTCAAATCTCTTAGTATCTTTCCTTTCAGTTAGTCTTGACGAAGGGTATCGGCCCGAAACGTCGACAGTGCTTCTTCTTATAGACGCTGCCTGGCCTGCTGTGTTCCACCAGCATTTTGCGTGTGTTGTTTGAATTTCCAGCATCTGCAGATTTCCTCGTGTTTACTTCCTACACTTGCAGTTTTTACTTTTGAAACCTAATCAACTTGTTTAAGTGTCAAAAGAATTACGTAAGATAAGAGGCACTGATCTGCTGAAAAGTCCAGAACAAGAGTACAAAGTCCTCAAGTAATAGCTGGACCAGTTCAATTGAAATCAGGAAATACTTAAATGAATGAGAGAACAAATACATTGGAGAAAATTTTGAAGCCATTGTCACAAATGCAACATTTCTGAAATAAAGGCAACCCATAAAGGCAACACTTACTCCATCATGGCTCACCCATTACCAGGGTACCACTGAGCCCAACGGATTTCAATGTGCCTGTAATTAGCAGAACTTACACATTCACTTCAAACGACCTTTTCTCCTTCAGAATCGCTGCAGCAAGTTCGTCTAGAGGAAGAGCTTCGGCTCCAACTAACTGCAAAGACAGAAATACTTTTAAGAGACTTGTAAATTTAACTTATCTCTCATGCATCAACTCCATGCAAGATAGACTTCCAAACTGAAGACAAATTCCTAATTGCCTCGCTCCCCACCTTTCAGTAAGATTTAAAAGGCTCAGAGATATTCAACCAGGCTGCTGAAAGAGGGCAATCACAGTCTGGCTATGCTCACACCCAACTTACTAAAGCTAGCAACTCACCTCCCCCCACCATCCCTGATCAACTCGCTGGGGTGTACTCAGATATTGAAGGGTGGAGAGGAAGAGATGAAGAGAGGAAAGAACAAATGCATAGATAGGAAAGGGCGAGACAGACAGACCAGGAAAGGTAGAGTGAGACGAGGAGTGGGGGAGTGAGGAATGAATGAAGGAGTGGAGGCTGTGAGGGGAAATGCAGGGAAAGTTGATGGAGAAGGAGCGCCGGGCCAGAGGGGACAGGTGGGGGACTAGGGACACCGGATCGGGAGGGGAGAGGAGGGGGGTATGAGGAAGGGGGATGAGGAGGGGAGAGGATGGGGGAGGGGAAAAGGTTAGAGGGGAGGGGTAGGTTAGGACGGAGGGGGGTTCGGTGAGGGTGGAGGGGAGGAGGGGTTGAAGGAGAGAGGGAGCGGAGTCAGTGAGGGATGAGGCAGGAGGAGGGTCGGGTCGGTGACGGGAAGGAGGAGGGGAAGGGTCCATACCAGCATAGTGGCCGTGTTGAGGTCCGGGTGTTTATTAAACGGCCTCAACGTCGCCATGTCCCGCCATCCGCTTTGAAAAAAAACCCGCCCATCTTGCGTCGTCACGCAGGGTGCAGATTACATTACGTCATGCCGAAACGACTTGTCATGCGCAGCCATGAGAGTCAGTACTGCTGAGTTCAGCGTCGCAGCGACACCTGCAGATGGGAGGACCACGGACTCCCGAGCTCCGTCGTTCATTGCAAACACTAAGCGCTATCAGAATGAGTCAGAATCAGGTTTAATGTCGTGAACTGTGTTTTTCTACGGCAGCAGTCTATTTCAGTTCATAATATTAAAAACTATAATTTACAATAAGTATTAAAGGAAATTAAATATGTAGTTTAAAGGAAGAGCTAGTGTTCATGGGTTCAATGTCCATTCAGAAATCTGATGGTAGAGGTGATGAAACTGTTCCTGAATCGCTGAGCGTGTGTCTTCAGGCTCCTGTACCACCTCCTTGATGGTAGCAATGAGAGGATGGTAGTCTTAGCGTGATGGGGATCCTTAATGATTGATGCTGTCCTTTTGAGTCATCGCCTACTGAAGTTGTCCTGTAGTGCTGGGGATGCCAGTGCCCTCCATGGAGCTGGAAGAATTTACAACTTTCTGAAGCTTTTTTTCCGTTGCTCTGCAGTGACCCCTCCATACCAGACGGTGATGCAACCAGAAAGGATGCTCCCATGGTACCCCTGTGGAAATTTGCAAGAGTCTTTGGTGACACACCAAATCTCCTCAAGTCATAACGATATATAGCCCTCGTGCCTTCTTTGTGATTGCATCGATATGTTGGGCCTAGAATGGGACATCAGAGATATTGTCACCCAGGAACATGAAACTACTCACATTTTCCATGGCTGATCCCTCGATGAGGACTGGTGCGATCCCTCGATGAGGACTGGTGCGATCCCTCAACTTCACCTTCCTGAAGTCCACAATCAATTCCTTGGTCTTAGTGACACTGAATGTAAGGCTGTTGTTGCAACACCACACAACCAGCTGAGCTAGCTCACTCCTTTACGCCTCCTCATCACCATCTGAGACTCTGCCGACAATAGTTGTGACGTCTGCAAACTTAGAGATGGCACTTGAGCTGTGCCTGGCCACACAGTCGTGGATGTAGAGAGAGTAGGTGTTATTTCCAATTAACACAGACTGTGGTGAGGAAGTCAAGGATCCAGTTGCAGAGGGAAGTATGGAGGCCCAGGTTTTGGACCCAGTGATTCGAACTGAGGATTATGTTAAACACTGAGCTGTAGTCAATAAACAGCAGCCAGCTGATCCAAGGCCAAGTGGAGAGCCAGTAAGTTTGCATCCACTGCAGACTGATTGCAGCAATAAGCCAATTATGGTGGATCCAATCCTTCCCTAGGCTGGAGTCGGCTCTAGCCAGGACCAAACTCTCAAAGCACTTCATCACAGTGGATGTGAACGCCACTGGGTGATGGTCATTGAGGCAGCTCACCCTGCTCTTCTGGGGCACTGGTATGATTGCCACCCTTTTGAAGCAGGTGGGAACCTCCAACAGCACCGGTGAGAGACTGAAGATGTCCTTGAACACTCCCATCAGCTGGCACAGGACTCACACCACCAGGTTCAAGAACAGTTCCCTACCCCTCAACTGTCAGGCTCTTGAACAAAAGGTCACAACTACACTCACCAGCCCATTATTTGTTCCTACACCACTTTAAAGACTCTTTATTTTGTCATTTCATGTTCTCATTGTTTATTGCCATTTATTTATATTTGCTTTTGCAAAATTTGTTGACTTAGTGCTCTTTTTGATCTGTCATTGATCCTGTTTACAGTTACTGTTCTATAGATTTGCTAAGTATGCCCGCAGGAAAAAGAATCTCAGGGTTGTATGTGGTGACATGTATGTACTCTGAAAATAAAACTTACATTGAACTTTGTTCTCAGTTCCCACCATGTACACATCAGGACCTTACACCTTGCATGGTTCCACCCTCTTGTAGAAAGTTCTGACTTTGGCCTCAAAAACAGAGATCACAGGGTAACCAGATGCTGCAGGGATTCACACAAGTAGTTTTATTCTCCTTTTCAAAGCAGTCACAAAAGGCGTTGAGCTCATCTGGGAGTGAAGCATCACAGCTTTGTAGGAGGTAACCGCCTGCAAACCCAGCCAGAGCTGTTGTACATCCGATTCTGTCTCAATCAAAATTGGGTTTTTTTGCCCTTAAAATAGCATTCGCTAGGTTGTACTTGGACTTCTTGTATAGTTCTACATCACCAGTCTTGAATGCCACAGGTCTAGCCCTCAGCAGCCTACAAATTTCCTGGTTCATCCACTGCTTTTGGCTTGCATATGTCTGGTATGTTCTCAAAGGAACACACTCACCTACACAGATCTTGATGAAGTCAGTGAGAACTGTGGCATATTCATTCAGACTTGTAGATGGATCCCTGAATATTGTCCAGACCACCGACTTAAAGCACTCCTGTAAATGTTCCTCTGCCTCCCTCGACTGTACCTTCTTGGTCCTCACCACTGATGTTACGGCCTTTAGCCTCTACCTATACTGGGTGTAGAAGTACAGCCAGACAATCAGACTTCCATAAGCGTGGGGTGGGATGGTATGGAACAGGTGGTATAACAGTGGTCAAGTGTGTCGGCTCCTCTGGTTCCACAGGTGATATATCGATGGTAGTTGTTCAGAGACGCCTTCAAGCTGGCCTGGTTGAAATCTCCCGTAATGATAGGGTGCACAGTTTTGTGCCTACTGTTTACATTACTCAGCTCTTCCAGTGCCTGTCTGACTTAGGAATGTACACTGCTAATTCCCTTGGCAGATAAAATTGATGATATTTGACTGCTAGATGTACCAGGTTATGTGAGCAAGACTGAGACAGAACAGCCACTTTTGGTCACTATGATGAGTTAATCATAAAGCATTCTCCACCTACCCTGCCTTTAAGAGTCTCAGCTTTCCTATCCTTGCAGAGAATCATGAAGCCATCGAGCTGCAGCGCTGCATCTGAGATGGATGAAGATAGCCATGTTTCCATGAAGCAAAGTACACACCAGTCCTTGCTATCCCTCTGCTTCAGCAATCTTGCTCTGAGGACTTCCGTTTTATTTTCTAGAGACTGTACGTTCACCAACAGGATAGTCAGGATTGGGGATCTAGAGCCTCTGCATTTCAATTGTATTTGCAGACCAGCATGCCATCCCCATTTGCATTTACTTAAAGGTGAACACCACTTGCGGCCTGAGTCTGCCATTCAAGGTTCATTGATTTTGAGTATCCATAGAATTTCTTCTTTCTTTCTTTTTCAATCTTTTTATTGAATTTCATATATAAAAGAAAAATAATATAAGAATAAATAGGTTATAAATTCGTAAGACTTGAAATTGAATTAGTAGTAGGATAACAATATCCTATTAAAATATCAACATATAAACATAGTACGTTGTCAATCAAGTCTAAAATAATTATATGAAAAAAATAAAAATAATCATCAAAGGAAAAAGAAAAAATTGTAAAAAAACAGGCAAAAAATATTTAAAAAATACTGAACTAAACTAACATGGGCAATAATAACAGTTTATTTGTATATGATAGTGCCAAAAAACTCCAGAACTCCATACCTGAACAAGAATAAGCAGAGAGAAGGTCTGGAAGAGGCCAAATTAATTCATATGAAAATGTCGAATGAACGGTCCCCAAGTTTCTTCAAATTTAATTCATGAGTCAAAAATAGTGCTTCTAATTTTTTCCAAACTCAGAAAAGAAATAGTTTGAGAGAAGCACTGGAACGTGGTGGGAGGATTTACTTCTTTCCAATTTTGTAATATAGACCTTCTGGCCATTAATGTTACAAAAGCAATCATTCGTCTAATTGAAGGGGAAAATTGATTATCATCTTCATTTGGTATACCAAAAATTGCAGTAATAAAATGAGGTTGTAAATCGATATTCCAAACTAAGGAAATGGTAGCAAATATGTCCTTCCAATAGTTATGTAAAGCGGGACATGACCAAAACATGTGGGTCAATGAAGCCACATCTGAATGACATCTGTCACATTGAGGGTTAATATGAGAATAGAATCGAGCAAGCTTATCTTTAGACATATGAGCTCTATGTAGAATTTTAAATTGTATTAAAGCATGTTTAGCACATATAGAAGAAGAATTAACCGTTTGTAAAATTTTTTCCCATTTTTCTATTGATATATTATATTGAAGTTCTTTTTCCCATTCTTGTTTAATTCTACCTGATATTTCTGGTTGTATCTTCATAATCATATTATAAATAAAAGCCACTAATCCCTTCTGATAGGGATTTAAGGTAAAAACCTAAAAAGTCCATCGAAGTTGAATTGGGGAAGGATGGTAGAATTTTATGTAAAAAATTTCTAATTTGTAAATATCTAAAAAAGTTAGATTTAGGTAACTCAAATTTGTTGGAAAGTTGGTCGAAAGACATCAAACTACCTTCAAAGAAAAGATCACAAAAACATTTTATACCTTTCCTTTTCCATATGCTAAAGGCTTGATCTGTCAAAGAAGGTTTGAAAAAAAAATTAAGTAAAATAGGGCTATCAAGAACAAAGTTTCTCAGAGTAAAAAATTTACGAAATTGAAACCAAATTCGTAATGTATGTTTGGCAACAGGGTTAGATATCTGTTTATTAAATTTAACTAAATCGGCAGAAAGAGAAGAACCCAGAACGGAGAATAGAGAATATCCCTGTGCCTCATTGCATTCTAAATTTACCCACTGTGGGCACAATGGTGAATCCAAATCTGATTTCCAATACATTAAGTTACGAATATTATTCGCCCAATAGTAAAATCTAAAGTTAGGTAGAGCTAAACCACCATCTTTTTTAGATTTTTGTAATTGCCTTTTACTTAACCTAGGATTTTTATTTTGCCACACAAATGAAGAAATTTTTGAATCAATGTTATCAAAAAAAGATTTAGGAATAAAAATTGGTAAAGCTTGAAATAAATATAAAAATTTCGGTAGAATCATCATTTTAATAGCATTAATCCGACCAACTAATGATAAGGATAAGGGAGACCATCTTGTAGTAAGTTGTTGAATTTGATAAAGCATAGGTAGAAAATTCAATGTAAATATATCTTTATATTTCTTAGTAATTTTTATACCTAAATAGATAAAGTTATCATCAACAACTTTAAATGGCGTCCTTTCATTCAACAAAGTTTGCGCGTTTACAGGGAATAAATCACTCTTATCCAAGTTTAGTTTGTAACCAGAAAAACTACCAAATTGAGCCAATAAGGATAAAATAGCGGGAATAGACCTGTCAGGATCAGAAATATATAACAACAAGTCATCAGCATAGAGTGATAACTTGTATAATTTCTCATTACGGGTGATACCAAAAATATTAGGAGATTCACGAATAGCAATGGCTAAAGGTTCTAATGCAATATTAAACAACAAAGGACTTAAGGGACAACCTTGTCTCATACCACGTGACAATTGAGAAAAGGAAGATCTGTAATTATTTGTAAGAACAGAAGCAACAGGTTTATGATATATTAGTTTAATCCATGATATAAAATTAGGACTAAAATTAAAATATCTCAAAGTGTTAAATAAGTATACCCATTCAACTCTATCAAAGGCTTTTTCAGCATCTAGTGAGATAACACATTCTGGAATTGTGGGTGATGAAGTGTAAATTATATTAATCAATTTTCTAATATTAAAAAAGGAATACCGATTCCTAATAAAACCAGTTTGATCTTCTGAAATAATCTGTGATAATACCTTTTCTAACCTAATAGCTAAAATTTTTGTAAGAATCTTAGAATCTACATTTAATAGTGATATAGGGCGATAAGATGCACATAGAGTGGGATCCTTATCTTTTTTAAGAATTAGAGAGATAGTAGCTTCATAAAAAGGCTGAGGTAATCTCTTCTTAACAAATGCATCATTAAAAATTTCACATAGCCAAGGGGAAAGCAAAGAAGAAAAAGTTTTTAAAAATTCTATAATATAACCATCAGGACCAGGAGCTTTCCCTGAGTTCATTGATGAGATAGCCTCTCCTATTTCGGCCAGAGTGATAGGAGCATCAAACAAGCTACGATCTTCATCTGTCAGTTTGGGAATATTCAAATTGTTAAAAAAGTTATCCATCATGGACAGATCGCCGTCAAATTCTGATAGATATAAAGATTTATAAAAATCTTGAAAAGTGTTATTGATTTCTTTATGATCAGTAGTCAGATTTCCATCTTGTTTACGAATTTTAATAATTTCGCTTAGTCGAAATGGCTTTTAATTGGTTAGCTAATAATTTACCAGTTCGATCACTATGGATATAAAATTGGGCCCTGGTCCTAATTAATTGATTCTCAATTGAAGAAGATAATAATAAGCTATGCTCCATTTGAAGCTCAACTCTTTTCTTATAAAGTTCTTTGGTAGGAGTCACGGAATAAATCTTATCAATTTCTTTAATTTTATCCACTAATAAAGCAATATCTAAATATCTCTGTTTTCTTTTACCGACAGAAAATGAGATAATTTGTCCACAGATAAAAGCCTTAAAAGAATCCCAAAGTATTCCTCTGTCGATCTCTTCTGTATAGTTTGTTGAGAAAAACAAGTCAATTTGCTGTTTTATGTAGGTGATGAATTCTGGATCTTGAATCAAAGTAGCGTTAAGTCTCCAGGATCTAGTATTATTCATAGAATTTCTTAAACATCTTAAAAAGGTGTTGCTAATTGCAGTGCCCATGGCTGTGACTATGGATTTCAGCTGCAGTAATCCTAAATGGGTATATTTGATGATTCCCATTGGAGATGCACAGTTTCCCCTTGTGAACATGGTGTTGCAGACCTGGACTGCTGGATTCTATCTGCAAAGATTTTGCTTATTCTGCTCACTGCTTCCAAAAGTTTCATGGTCCTTTGAGCATTTCATCTCCTCCCCCTTTATCTTTTTAGTCTTCCGTTCCAATGCCCAAACTTTTCTCTTTGTCTTCAAAATCACTAACTTTTGAATAATATTGGTGAAGTGGGGGCAAAATTGGTGACAACGAGGTGCATCAGAGTTGGACATATGTTACATTCTCCTAAGACTGTCCCCTGGAATCGATGGCAACTTGCTTCCTGATGATAGGTCTCAGCCTGAAACGTTTATTCATTTCCATAGATGCTGCCTGACCTGCTCTAGTTTTGTGTGTGTGTGTGTGTGTGTGTGTGTGTGTGACTCTGGATTTCCAGCATCTGCAGAATCCCTTGTGTTTATGACATGTTTCCTCTGTGAGATGTGGGATTGTGGTTGTAGAGACTGCAGGTAGGGCAGACGTGCTCAACAGGGCAGGCGGATGGTTGCTTTATGAGCTGAAGCCCTTCTTCTGCTTCTCTTTGCTCCCAGCACGTAGCCTCAAGGCTCTCAAGACCATCCCACCTATAGAGGTCAAGAGGTGATTTTCTTCACAGAAACTCTTTAGGTCATCCTTGAATCTCTTTCTTAGTCTGCCTGGTGATCTCCCAAAACAGAGGTAGAATAGAGTGCTTATTTCAAGGGACTGGTATCAGATTAGTACCTGCCCAACACACTCTTTTCAATTCAGATTTCCAAAATATGTAATTATTGGGTTTCCAGTTACTTCATCAGTACAATATCATTATCATCATTACGTTCCTTGTCGTATGATGTGAGTGATCATGGTCTTTGACCGTGATTGTTCTTGGCAAATTTTTCTACAGGAGTGGTTTGCCATTGCCTTGTTCTGGGCAGTGTCTTTACAATATGGGTGACCCCAGCCATTATCAATAATCTTCAGAGACAGTCTGCTGGCGTCAGCGGTCACACAACCCAGGACTTGTGATGATCACCAGCTCGTAAGACCATCTACCATCTCCTCGCATGGCTTCTCATGACCCTGATCAGGGGGCTAAGCAGGTGGCTGCATCTTGCCTAAGGGTGACCTACCACCCAAGTACATTACACTTGGTAATTTTAGCGTACCTGGCTAACACTATGATTATTGCTTCCTGTCTAATTTTTCCCAACCCCCGGCCTCATTTCTTGTTTAAGAACTTGTAAAAAAAAATTTCTGCCGAGAAGCATCCTACCAGATATATGATGGTGAAAGGCTACCGTTGCATCATCTTCAGTTACTTCTTGTGCTCCATATGTTCTTTCAAAGAAAAGCAAAATCTACAGATACTGTAAATCTGAAATAAAAACAGAAACAGGTGGAAATACTCAGCACGTCAGGCAGCATCTGTGGGGAGAGGGATGTTATCATCATCGTGTGCTGTGTTGTGTGACGTAGATGATCATGGTCACATGACCATGATTGTTCTTGGCAAATTTTGCTGCAGAAGCACTTTGCTATTGACTTCTGGGCAGTGTCTTTATAAGACGGGTGATCTCAGCTATTATCAATACTGTTTGCCGTCAGCTTTAGCTCAGTGGGTACTTCGCAGCATCAACTTTGTAAAGTTCGAACCTGTTCCCCACGGGCGCTGTCTGATGGTTTAAAAAAAAAATACTGTTCAGAGATTGTCCGCCTGGCATCAGTGGTTGCATAACCAGGATTTGTGATTCACACCGGCTGCTCATATGACCATCCGCCACCTGCTCCTATGGCTTCATGTGACCCTGATCCAGGGGGTTAAGCAGGTGATACACCTTGCCCAGGGTGACCTGCAGGCTAGTAGAGGGAAGGTGCGCTCTACACCTCCTTTTACACCTCCTGCCACCCAGGGAGGGATAGAGCTATGATGTATTGAGCTGAGTCCACTACTTTCTGCAGCTTCTTGCATTATTGAATTGTCACACCACACCAAGATGCAACCAGTCACGACTGCTGAGAAGATTTTGCATGAACCAAGCCAAGCTGATTATCTCCACTCTTTGTGTGCTTTTTCAAGTGTAAATAAATCCTGCTCTTGGGAATTTTTTCCAGTTATTTCCTTACCACTGATTGAAGACTCACTGGTCTGTTAGTATCTGGCTTATCCCCACTGCCCTTCGTAAATAATGGGACAACATTAGCTATTCTCCAGTCTTCTGTTCCAGAGAAGATGCACAAATCTCTTTCACTGCCCCAGCTATCTCCTCTGTTCCTTCCCATAGCAGCATAGGATGCATTTCATCAGGTCCTAAGTGTCTGTCCACTTTTATGTACTTCAAGTGCAGGAACCCCAACTCTTCACAAAGCACATCACTGACTCAAGCAAAGGGAACGTGCTAACTACAGTATATTCAAGTTTAGGTGACAATATGGGCTGTGAGGAAATACAGTGGGGCTTAAGGGAGATATGGACAGGTTATGTGTAAGGGCAAGGACATGGCAGATAGAATATGATGTGGAAAAGCAGGTCATCCTTGGTAGAGTTTTTTTTTGAAGTGGAGCATTTACTGGAGTTTCTACAGGAAAGATATAAGTAAGATTGAAAGGATACAGAGAAAATTTACAAGAATGTTGCTGGGTCTAGAGGACCGAAGTTATGAGGAAAGATTGAATAGGTTAGGACTTCCTTCCTTGGAACACAGAAAATTGAGTGGAGGTTTGATAGAGTATACAAAATGTCGAGGGGTATAGATAGGGTAAATGCAAACAGGCTTTTCCCCTGAGGTTGGGTGGGGCTACAACCAGAGATCATGGGCTGAGGGTGAAAGGTGAAAATTTTAAGGGGAACAGGAGGCGAATTCTATTCACTCAGAGGGTCGTGAGAGTGTGGACTGAGCTGCCAGCATAAGTGGTGCATGCGAGCTCGACTTCAATGCTTAGGAGGAGTTTGGATAGGTACGTGGATAGTAGAGATGTGAAGGCCTTTGGTCCTGGTGCAGGTTGATGGGAGCAGGCAGTTTAAATGGTTTCAGCATGGATTAGATGGGCCAAAGGTCTCATTGCTCTGCTGTACTTTTCTGTGACTCTA
The DNA here is from genome assembly GCF_030144855.1 of Hypanus sabinus. Lineage (NCBI taxonomy): Eukaryota > Metazoa > Chordata > Chondrichthyes > Myliobatiformes > Dasyatidae > Hypanus > Hypanus sabinus. The sequence continues at coordinate 19,681,984 of NC_082734.1, forward strand.
TGACTTTTTTTTAAAGGGAGTGAGATTAGAAAGTGTTGACGTTCACAGACACACACACACACAAAATGCTGGTGGAACGCAGCAGGCCAGACAGCATCTATAGGAAGAAGTTTTAAGGGGAACTTCGTCGGGGTCTCGGCCCGAAACCTTGACAGTGTTTCTTCCTATAGATGCTGCCAGACCTGCTGCGTTCCACCAGCATTTTGTGTGTGTTGCTTGAATTTCCAGCATCTGCAGATTTCCTCATGTTTGATGTTCACAGAGACATGGGTGTCCTTGCACGCAAATCACTTGGAAGTTAACATCCAGGTCCAGCAAGCAGTCAAGAAGGAAAAAGGGGTGTTAGTGTTTATTGCAAGAGAAGTCAGTCCAAGTGTAGAGACAGTCGTCTCTAAGGCGCTGACAAGGCCAGATCCGTATGCTGAAAGGTGAACTCTCCATCTCCCAATCTACCTTGTGGTGGTCCTTTTGCATCTTATTTGCCTACTCGTATTGCAGTTACACCATCTGCTGCATTCTGTTTTTACTGTCTTGGTTTACTTATGTGTAGAATCTGACTGGATAGGAAGCAAAGAAAAGCTTTTCACTGTATCTCGGTACATGTAACAATAATAAACCATTTCCCAGATCCAGTTCCAACTGCGGGGAAGCAATACTGAGGTAGATTAATCAGGGAATGTCAGGTGGCGGAAGAGCGGGGGGGAAGAATAACTTACTTCCATTGTCTTCTCTCTGCTCATCCACCCAGACATCCTCTTTGGGGGTTTGGCATCGAATTCTGGGGCATAATGCTGCGGGCATTCTGCAGTACTAGACAAACATGACCACTGGAAGTGGTGGAGACCCCCGTCACCTGGGCCCACTGCTGATGTGACAGCGTATCATTGCTGTGATCTTGACACTAGGCTGCTTACGAATTTTTAATCTGTAGGCCTCAACCTGTCTCTGCCAAACGTAATCGACTGCTGACTGTATGTAAATAAGAGACCTTGCCAGAAATGATGTGAAGTTTGGCAGAAGATAGAATTGTTTCTGTGTACTGTGCCTCTGGGAGTTCATAGGTCACTGTCTGATGTGATGCTTCATCTCTCTCTCTCTCTCTCTCTCTCTCTCTCTCTCTCCTCAGTACCACATGGAACAGCTCAGCAGGCCGGTTACCATGGCAACAGATGGATTTTTAAAAAAAATCGTCCTGCCAAAAAAGAAAAGGCGCAGATTGGCTGACAAGTATTCAGGGAGGGATTTCTCAGGCTGGAGGGCTGCCAGATTGGCGGTGTGTTGGAAAAGGACAGAGAGAAACAGAGAGATAGGGAAGGAATATAGAGAACCCGGCACAGGCTTTGGAAAGAGAGGGAGGGAGAGAGAGCGAGCACAAGACAGGGGGGGTGGGGGAGAGAGAGAGAAAGCAAGAGAGAAGTTGCTAGCAGGTCACAGAGAGGAAAGAACAGACCCCTTCAGCTGATCACCATCAGAGCGCAACTGAAAAATGGGACCTTGAAGAGGACACAGGAAGTGGCCATCCTTGTGCGACCTCCCTCCCTCGAACCCCGTGGGCTCCACAAAGAGTAAGTCCGGTTCCTTGTAGTGCATGCATTCTGTGCTGTCCTGTCACGATTGCTTGCTCCCGGCAGGCAGTTCAGCTGCCGGAGCACAGACCCCATGGAAGTGCTGTCCAGCCCCATACTGGGTGAGCGACGACAAGGCCAAACATAGACCAACCCTGCTGATCACTGGGAGCCTGGCCCTGCACACACTTAAGTGCATGTGTGTTCCCATCAGTAACGTAGGGAAGAGTCCAAAAAGGTGAGAAGAATGCGTTAATTCCAAGAATGGAAAATTTGTATTTGTTTGGCTGTAGTCGTGTGTGTGTGTGTGTGTGTGTGTGTGTGTGGATGAATAACAATTAAACTTGAACTTGAAATCTCTCAGAGGAAACACTTTACAGCAACAAAAATACAGTTGACGCAGAGCCACTGTGTTAGCATAGGAAACTACTGTGCGTATAAAACTCCTACAAACAGCATGGTGACCAGAGCATCTGCTTTAGGGGTGTGGGGGGGGGGGGGAACAGAGTGATAATGACTCACTTTAGAATGAACACCCCTTACTTTATCACGGAGTTATGCTATTTTACCGAGTTACTGGACTTCTGTGCTGATACCTATAATGTTCAAACAGAGAAATGTGTTTGATTTAATGAAGAAACTTTGATAGTTTGGGAATAAACTAGTAAGAGGGGTTTTAGCTAAGTCCTTAAAATCAGTTGGTCCACAAATGGAGTGAACAGGGGTCTGGTCGAGTGAGCTTCCTGGTCAGTACAGAGTCCTGTGCTGTGGATTCAGAAATACTGTTGATATTTGCTAATAGAATGGCATTCTATTATATATATAATAGAATATTATATAGAATAGAATTCTTTACCGAATCTGGCTGTCTTGTAACTGCAAGCTAACTAATATGATCGAGTTTAACTGCCCTCCGAGCAGCATTCTCAAATCAGAGGAATACAGGGGTGTGTGATAAATCATCTTGTAAAAATTTGTATATAATTAATGTTTTTCTGGTGAATGCTGTTTATCTCATGCTCTGTGTCAGTGATGCAAGTAAGTTTTTCCTTGCACCTGTGCACATACACACATTGGCCACTTTAATTGGTACCTCTTTTACCTAATAAAATGGGCACTGGGTGTACGTTTGTGGGCTTCTGCCGCTCCAGTCCATCAACATCAAGGTTCGAAGTGTTGTGCGTTCAGAGATGCACTTCTGCACAGCACCGATGTAACCTGTGGTTATTTGAGTTACCTCCACCTTCCTGTCAGATTGAAGCACTCCAGCCATTCTCCTCTGACCTCTCCCATTAACAAGGCATTTTCGCCATCCTCTGTAAGACCTAGAGGCTGTTGCGCGTGAAAAATGTCGGGTTCCGTGGCGGTGTGGCATCAGTGCGATGCTGTTACAGCTTAGGGTGTTCCAGAGTTCAGTTCTGGTGCCATTCTGTAAGGAGTCTCTGTACGTCCTCACTGTGGAATCTGTGGGGTTTTCCCTGGTGCTCTGGTTTTGTCCCACAGTCCACGTTCTTACTGGATAGAATACAATGACCAATTAAGTTGTCCGGTGATAAGGTTAGGGTTAATCGGGGTTGTGGGGTTGCTGGGGCAGGTTGGTAGAGCCTGTTCTGCACTGTATCACTAAATAAATAAATTCCCAGGAGATCAGCAGTTTCTGAGATACTCAAACCACCCCGTCTGGCACCAGCAATCATTCCACGGTCAAAGTCACTTAGATCACATTTCTTCCCCATTCTGGTGTTTGGTCTGAACAACTGGGCCTCTTGACCACATCAGCATGTTTTTGTGCATCGAGTTGCTGCCACACGATTGGCTTATTAGATACCTGCATTAACGAGCCGGTGTACCTAATAAAGTGGCCTCTGAGTACATGTACCTCTGCCTCTGACCATGAACTCAACTTTGATTGTGAATGATAACTATTGTTCATTTCTCTGTGGGGAGTCACATCTTGGCAGTAAAAGTGTTGTTGATAGCGCAGGGTTCCTTCTGTGATCTTCTCAGGTTATTCTATCTGACTGACAGGTGAGGGTACTCCTTGTGGCTGCCTTTCAGAATACCAGATGCCGTGCTTCAGTGCAGAAGTCTGGTCCTCAATCCACTGAACGCACCTGTACATACATGTGCATATGACAGTAAACTCCTTTGACACTTAGAATTCTTTTTGAAGGAAGTCACCCCCTGAAGATAAACTCACCGGGTGGAATAGCCTGAATACAATGAAGATTGGAAGACAAACAGATGGCTCTTTAAAGAAAACTGGGGTGGGGGGGGGGTGGAATCACTGCTTCAGTTAGTCATGGGATGTTTTAAAAAAAGTTGCCAAAGTTGTCCTAATGAATGGTCTTGGCCCGAAACGTCAACTGTTTACCCTTTCCCATAGATGCTGCCTGGCCTGCTGAGTTCCTCCAGCATTGTGTGTGCTGTGCTTTGCCAAAATTAACCTTACTTGCAGCTTGACCCTGCTCAGACAAGGCAGAGTGAACACGAGCTGGGCTGAAAAGCAAGCTGTCCCACCTTCGCAGGGATGTGTGATGGAGAAGTATGCAGGGAATGTCATTTTCTTTCAGGGTCTGAATGCACCTACAATCAGATTTATAGCCAGCTAGATATTATCGGGTAGTGTGGGCGAACCATTCGATGAAAGAGAGTTTGGAAGCCACTGCTTTAAAAGCTGCCTATCACCTTCCCCGTTTGGTGTGGATGAATTGGCTGGCTTCCTTCATGGAAACATTTCGTCTTCACCCTGATCTAGCAATCTGATGGAGGTGGGTACAGATGCGACAAATCTCCACTTGGAAAAGAGACCCTGAGAACATGGGCCAGCAGGCTTCTCTAACACTGTTACCACCTGTCCATCCACACTTGCAAACAATGGCTTATTGCTTCAGCATTCTCCATGGTTGCCCCATGGCCACTAGCCACAAAGGGCCTCAGCAAGCATTAAAATTGATAGTCCAGGCTGCGAAAGTGGTGAATGGGACAGGCACAATATTGGGCATGGAGTATAAAATTAGGGAAGTCATGCTGAAACTCAAAAAGGTTTCAAAAGCCTCATTTAATGTCAGAGAAATGTATACATTACACATCCTGAAATGCTTTTTCTTCACAACCATCCAGGAAAACAGAGGAGTGTCCCCAAAGAATGAATGAATAACACTTTGGGTTAGAACCCCAAAGTCCCCCCCAGCTCCCCTCCCTCCCGTGTGTAAGCAGTAGCAAGCAACAATTCTCCCTTCCTCCCGCTGGCAAAAAAAAGCACTGACACCCGCCGCTGAGCACTCAAATGTGAGCAAGGCAACAGGAAAGACACAGACTTGTAGTCACCCCAAAGACTACTCATTCACCCGGCATTCAACATACCACAGGCTCTCTCTTTCCCTAATAGTGGAGAAAGAGGTGTGTCCGTCTCACAGCGAGTGGGGAGACATAACGCTAGTTTACAATGTTAAAAGTCTGTTGCATCGCTTTTTCCAACCTCTGTGCCCAAAGATCTCGGGTCTCTGGGTACATAGCCTTAGACCTTCCATCTCCCACGACACACCAGTCTTCTGCTCGGACGCCGATTTCCGATTACCCCATCTTCCAGAGCCACAGAAACTCAGTCCTCCAAAGACGGGCAGAGCTCTCAGGCTAAGCCCTTGGCCAGTTACGAAACCCCAAGAGCAGATCCCATTCCCACAAAGAACCATAGTCAGCGCATAACTCCAGGTCAGGGTCTTCAAAACAACCCTGAAAGGGAATAAAAGAGATATTAAAGATGGAAATTAGAGCTATTTCCGAAGATGCAAGCAAAGGAGTTGCCATTAATCTTATAACATAACATGACGTCAAAAACTTGGACAAACTTCTATAGATATGCAGGCGGAGAGTATATTGATTGGCTACATCACAGCCTGGTTTGGAAATGCCAACGCCTTTGAATGGAAAATCCTACAAAAGGTAGTGGATTCGGCCCAGTACATCACAGGTAAAGCCCTCCCAGCCACTATGCACGTCTACATGAAATGTTGTCATAGGAAAGCAGCATCCATCATCAGAGATCCTCGCCACCCAGACCACGCTCTTTTCTTACTGCTGCCATCAGGTAGATGGCACAAGAGCATCATCAGGAGTCAGACTCAGAGAGTACTACAACAGAGAAACAGGCCCTTCAGCCCATCTCATCCTACCTAGACCCATCTACCTGCATCAGGACCATAGCCCTCTCATGCGTGCACTTATCCAAACTTCTCTTAAATGTTGCAATCGAACCCACATTGACCACTTGTGCTGGCAGCTCCATCCACAGTTGCACTACCCTCTGAGTGAAGAAGATCCCCCTCACCTTTCATCCTTAACCTATGACCTCTAGTTCTAGCTTCGCCCAGCCTCAGTGGAAAAAGCCAGTTTACCCTATTTTTGCCCTCATCATTTTGTATACCTCTATCAAATCTCCCCTCATTCTCCTACACTGGAGGGTACAAAGTCCTAACCTGTTTAACCTTTCTCTATATCGCAAGCCCTAAAGTCTCGGCTACATCCTTGTAAAATTTCTCTGCACTCTTTCAATCCTATTGTGTTCAATTCCGGTTGCATATAATGGGAAGAGTGTGAAGTTATTAAAGAGTATTTATTAAGATACAGCACAGAACAGGCTCTTCCAGCCCAACCAGCAGTCCCCCAATTTAGTCACAGCCTAATCACAGGATAATTTACAATGACCAACTAACCACCCACTAATGGGGAATACATCCTGACATGAAAGGGTATGTTACATCAGAGATGCCTTGAAGTGGACAACTGAAGGGAGATCTGGCCATAATAAATGAAGAGATATCTGGACACAAGGGATCACAGGAGATCTTCCCCTTTGGTGGATAGTTCAAGGGTTAGAGGTTACGGGTCTAAAATAAAGTGAAGAAAATTGAGAATGATGGCAAAAATCTTTCTTTACGTTTGGTTGGAATATGGAACATAGCTCCTGCAGAAGTGGTTGTGGCCTCCAAAAGGGAAATGAGGAATAACAGGCAAGGCTGCAGGGAAAGTCAGGAAAGTTGCAGTCTAGTGAATGGTGACTAAGTAGTTCAACTTTACTTTAGTTGTCCTTGCGGTCGGTGAATTGTAGGAGAACCCTTGACGAAGGTGTCTCTCTCAGATTGAACAACGCTCTTCCATGATCCTCAGGCCAGAGGAATGTTCCCCTGCAACATGGTAGACCAACTAAAATATTTGCATTTCTAAAGCACCTTTCATTGTCACTGAAAACCCAAAGTATTTTTAAGCCCACAGAGACAGGAGATTCTGCATGTGCAGGAAATCCAGGGCAATGTAAACACAAGGCTGGAGTAATTCAGCAAGTCAGGCAGCATCTATGGAGGGGAATAAACAGTCAATGTTTCTGGCCAAGACCCTTCATCGGGATTGGAAAGGATGGGAAGGGGGGTGGGGAAAGGTCAGAATTGGGTGGAGGGGAGGGGAAGGAATACAAACTGGCAGGTGAGAGGTGAAACCAGGTTAAAGGGAAGGTGGGTGGGGGGAGGGGAGATGAGCTGAGAAGATGGAGGGGATGGGTGGAAAAGTTAAAGGGCTGAAGGAGGAAACTGATGAGAGGACAGTGGAACATGGAAGGAAGGGAAGGAGGAGGGGAACCAGAGAGAGGTAATGGGCAGGTGAGGAGACAAGAAGGAGCAAGACGGTAACTAGAATGGATAATGGAAGACGAGAGGCTGGGAGTGGAAAAGGAGAGAAATTACAGGAAGCTAGAGAAATCAAAGTCATGCCGTCGGGTTGGAGGCTACCCAGACAGAAAATGAGATGTCGTTCCTCCAACCTGAGAGAGTGCTCATTATCGTAGTTGGCTTCCATTTACAGGAATCAAGGTCATGGATTTACCCAAGGCAAGGTCCACCCAGGGCAATGTGATAAAGACAAGATCATCCTGTCTTTAAGAGTGGCATTTGTTGTAGGCAAATGTTGGTGAGAACACTGAGGAAGTTCAAATCCAAGTTTATTGTCATGGGCATACATACCCACGGAAAGTATGGCCTGAAAACGAGCTATTTGCAGCAGCAGCAGACATGAAAAACTTGTGTTCACATAAACTTAAATGAATATAGAAGCAGCAGTCCTCTTTGTAGCTGTCCCTGTGACCATTTGTTTCCATCCAAGCCTCACTGTAGCATCATGCCCAGAAATCTGGGGCAGGAGGCCCGGTGATCCTTCTGATACGATCCGCCTTTCCCGATGGTCACGGCTGATCTTCCACCTCAGTGTGGCCTTCCTTCCCGTTTTCCAAGTCCATGATTCCCATAATATCCAGAAAGGCACCCGTCTCTGGCGGAGCCTCCATAATCCCACTGGAAAGAGAATTCCAAAGGTCCATCACACTCTGTGTGATGACATTTCTCCTCATCGCATTCCGAAATGGCCTCTCCGGTTTGAATATAGAGCAGTACAGCACAGGAACGGGCCCTTCAGCCCACAATGCTGTGCCAAACTAATAAAACTAGTAATCAAATGCCCAATTAATCCCTCCTGCCTACATATTGTCCATATCATTCCTGCATAATGTTTGCCCATCTTGAATGCCTCTGTCAAATTTGCCTCCACCACCACCCCTGGCAGCACATTCCAGGCTGGCACCACTCTCTCTGTGTAAAAAAAAATCATCACACACATACACCCCTCCTCTGTGTTTACCTCCTCTCATCTTAAATGCATGCCCTCTGGTGTTACACGTTTCAACCCTGAGAAAAAGATACTGGCTGCCTCCTCTCTCTACTATTCTCAACCTTATAAGCCTTCATCAGATGAACCTCTATTCTGATCTGAGCCAGAGGAGCCCCTTGTCCAGGGGAACTTCCACCTGCTTTGAATCTGTTGAACCCTTGAACAATTATGCCCATTTCAATGAGACCTTCTCTCATTGCCCAAACCCAGAGAATACAGTCTTTCTTCACATGGTAAACCCACCATCCCCAGGAACCTCTTTGCACTGTTTTAATGTTCAGCAGTACTTGCACAAACAGCTGGGCCTGGATTACATGCTCCAGTCTCTGATATGAATTGAACATAGTCCCCAAATCAGGCTAACGTCCCCCTGGGAGCTGAGGATTCACCTCACCTTGGGCTTTGGGGGGTGATTGGGATGGACAACCCACTTGGCACTCTATATCCAGACCCCATGACTGGAGGTGGGAATGATGGGGGTGGGTGGGGGGAGGGTCCAGTCCCAATAGGCTGGATCCATTTCAATGTTCTATCAGACACCTTACCGGACGATGACCACCAGTTATAGAGCATAGAACTACACAGCACAGTACAGACAGACCCCTGTTCACCTCATGTTAAAGGAGACTCTGATTTGTCTGACAAACACAGTTATTCATGATGACCGCCGACTCACAGGTGGTTTGGCTTGGTCCTGGGCCTCCTCAGATGACCTGACATTAATTATGACCGTTCCATTCCATTAAACAATATCTTTAATTCCATAAATTTTACCTGAGGGTTCTGAAAACTATAACTATGTTTCACTGGACCAGTTATTAGCAACCCTGGGGGCTGAGCAAGGCTCTGAGTTACTATTGATGGTGAGAGCGTAGATGTGGGAGAACCTGCAAGTATCTGGGGCTTCATCTGAATGACAGACTCCCTGTTACTATTGATGGTGAGATGTGGACGTGGTGAGGACCTACAAGTAGCCCAATACAGAGGCTGTGTACAAGAAGGGCCAGACACGCCTCTGAGGAGACGGAAGTCCTTTGGAGTATGCAGACCTCACCTTCACATATTCTACCAGTCTGTGGTCTATGCGGTGGTGTGCTGGGGCAATGTCACCAACACAGGTGATGGCAACAGGCTCAATAAACTGATTAGAAAAGGCTGGCTCTGTTATAGGAGTCAAATGGAACAGACTGGAGGCTGTGGTAGAACAAAGGACCCTGTGGAAAATCCTGGCAATTCTGGACAATGTTTCTCACCCTCTGCATGCCTCCTTGGTTGAACAGAGGGGCACTTTCAGTAATAGAGTAAGACAACTGCGCTGCTCCAAAGAGCGCTATATGAGGCCATTCCTACCTTCACCAGTTAGGCTCTATAATGAGTCAACCTATAGCCAGCAGAAGTGATGACACCCTCCTAGACTGTTTGAGGTAACATTGTTTAATCTTCCTCACTTCTCTTCTAATATTTGTATACAGTATCTGTGCACTTGTAATGCTACTGTGACTGCTAGTTCCTTTAGGATCAACAAAGTATCCAACTATCTACATAAATGATACTGTGTCACTGTGTCCTGACGAAGGGTCTCGGCCCAAAATGTCGACAGCGCTTCTGCCTGGCCTGCTGTGTTCCACCAGCATTTTGTGTGTGTTGCTGTGTCACTGTGATGGTTAAGAATCACCTGTCCCAAGTCCTTGGCTGGTTTTGAACAGAGAGGCCCAGTAAGTATTTCAAGATCACTTAAGTACTTTGAATCATTCATGTCAGTGAGAATAAATTTGTTAATTTTGAATATTACATCAGAACAGAGCAGATGCTGTGCTGATGAGAAAACGCAGGAAGAATGGATTATGTTAAATGTTTGGACTTTGGAAGGACAAACCAAGGTAGAACATACAAGGTAAATGGTAGGACACTGAGAAGTACAGTAGAACAGAGGGATCTGGGAATACAGATACAAAATTCCCTAAAAGTGGCGTCACACGTAGAGAGGGTCATAAAGAGAGCTTTTGGTACATTGGCCTTTATAAATCAAAGTATTCAGTATAAGAGGTGGAATGTTATGGTGAGGTTGTATAAGACATAGGTGAGGCCGAATTTAGAGTATTGTGTGAAGTTTTGGTCACCAAATTACGGGAAGGATATTAATAAGGTTGAAAGAGTGCAGAGAAGGTTTACAAGGATGTTGCCAGGATTTGAGAAACTGAGTTACAGAAAAAGGTTGAATAGATTAGGACTTTAGAAGGATGAGGGGAGATTTGATAGAGATATATAAAATTATGATGGGTATAGATAGAGTGAATGCAAGCAGGCTTTTTCCACTGAGGCTAGGGGAGAAAAAAAACCAGAGGACATGGGTTAAGGGTGAAAAGGGAAAAGTTTAAAGGGAACATTGGGGGGGGGGGGGCTTCTTCACACAGAGAGTGGTGGGAGTGTGGAATGAGCTGCCAGATGAAGTGGTGAATGCAGGCTCACGTTTAACATATATGAAAAACTTGGACAGGTACATGGATGAGAGGTGTATGGAGGGATATGGCCCACGTGCAGGTCAGTGGGACTAGGCAGAAAAATAGTTCGGCACAGCCTAGAAGGGCCAAAAGGCCTGTTCCTGTGCTGTAGTATTCTACGGTTTGCTCACATGGTTATTTGCAGATAGTCATACAGCACTACAGTATAGAATCAGGGCCTTCAGTTCAGCTGATCAATGTTGAACTATTCTGCCTATTCGCATCGATCGACACGCGGACCATAGCTCCTCATATTCCTCCCATTCGAGTACTTATCCAAACCTCTCTTAAATGTTAAAATCAAACCCATCTCATCACTGCTGCTGAGAACCTGTTCCATGCTCTCACCACCCTCTGAATGAAGATCCTCTTAATCACTTCACCCTTCACCCTTAACCCATGACCTCTAGTTCCATTGAGGTTGGGCGAGACTGGAAAAACCCTACTTGCATTTATCCTATCCATAACCCTATTTGATGATTTCCTTCCGAGGAGCTCGATGGTGAAGCTCAAATCAAGAATTACGCGAGTGGTTTTATTTCTCTTTTTATTTAGAGATACAGTGTGGTATGGGCCCTTCTGGCTCAATGAGTTGCACTGCCAATCAACCCCAATTTTAATTCCTAGCCTAATCACGGGACAATTTACAATGAACAATTAACCTACTAACCAGGACGTCTTTGGACTGTGCAAGGAAACCCGAGCATTCTAGAAAACCCACGTTCCACGGGGAGGACGTGCAGACACTTTACAGATGATGTCGGGATTAAACTCCCAACTCTGATGCCCCTAGCCGTAATAGCATGGCGCTAACCGTTATGCTACCACGACGTCCACTGATTTAACGGTGTTTACTGAACATTTCCCAAAGCAGGGTCCCACATTGTCACTCTTACAAGTGGGCCCAGAGGACTAACAGGTTGGGGATTGTCCGTCAGGCAACCCGGCAGTGCAGCTCGTGATGCGGCTGAACTCGGGTGCTGTTTGAGTGGAGTTTGCACGTTCCCTCTGCTTTCCTCCCACATCCCAGCAAACCAGTGGCTTGGTGAGGTAATTGGCCACTGTGAATTGCAGGCAGAAGGATCAGGGAAGGCTGATGGTAACAGATTATAACCGATGCACAGGGTACTCTGGCAATAACCCTTTGGTGAGTCAGCTTTGCAAAGTTCTCATGAGCTTCAGTTTTGTGGTGAATTTAAACTTTGTGGTCTTTCTGATGTCTGTACTGTGTAAGCTCATATCTGCAGATCAAACCACCAGCGGCAGGGCTCTCTGCAGCAAGCGCCACACTCCAAATGTCTTAGGGGCAGCGTGGCCTGATTTGTACACGCAAATTTAACTCTCACCGAGTCCAGGAAAATTAAACTCAATTAATTATATAATCCTAGACCAAAATGTTTTAGGGTCATATACTTGTAGTGCATGAAGAACAGCCCTTCGGCCCATCTCACCCATGCTGACCAAGTTGCCTTCCTGCGCTATTCCCATTTGTCCATGTTTGCGTGATGAGAGACCTTGATGAGGATAACTAGGACCCAAGTGCTGGAGTATCCGAGGCTAGGATCGAGACATGGTGCGACACTGACACAAGAACTGAGCACTAAACAAGACTGTAGGAGATAACCCAAGTTGGGCTTACAATTTGAACACTGAACCTCCCTTCAGGTAGTCCTTAAGAAGCCAAAATCCTGATGCCAGAACTTGGCAGAGAATTAGCAGGGCTGCTCTGAATCATTAAAGGCGTATGCCAGTTATCCATACTCTGGAGAATTAGAGCGTTGGAATTGCGGAATGGGTGCGGTTGGGTGTGTATCATAACAGCTTGGTCAATATCCTTCTAAACATTTCCAATCTGTGTACCTGTGCAAATATTCTAATTATATACAATCTCCACCACTTCCTCTGGTCCTTACTCCTTTCTTTAAAAAAGTTGTAACTAGTATTAGTAAGGGTCAATAATTTGTTAATATGTTAGTAATAGTGGATTTCTACAAAACCCATCCTGCCCACTCATGTCTTCACAGGAAAGAAATTCTCTCCAGCCCCACAGCAAAGCGGTAGAATCTGAAAAAGCCTTTGAGCCCTCACAGGGGAGGCAATCAACACCCCGCCACCACTGACCAACTAACTGCCAACTTGGAAAGTGTTGCCTGTGTCCCGAAAGAGAGCAAAGGAGGTGCCAGAGCACCTGGTTTGGTTTGCAGATCTTATTGCAGACTTGAGGAGCACATTCAACCAAAGTTATGGTGAATGGAGTAGTAGACTCGATGGGCTGAATGGTCTAATTCTGCTCCTATGTCTCAAGGTCTTAAGTGTTGGAACTAATACTCCCAGTACAGAGTTCAGGATTTTTAATTCTTGGTCAAGTCCAGGTTACAGGAGAGGATCCCATTCTCACAATAGTATTTTTACCTTTTCTCACACCAGTGATCCCCTAGATGCACTGTACACAGTCCATGTACTGATATCTCACAGGGATTCACAGTGGGGCTGCTGAAACAACCTCACTTAAAGCCAGGTATCAGTTTATAGGGCATGACGTTGTCTGGTTTGATACTACCCAGAGATCATCACGCTGAGCAGACCTGGAGTGGAACCTCGTGGAGATTAATCAATGCTCACTTTGTACACTGACAGACTATACAGTGGATCTCATTGTAGCAGTCTCAGAATCAGATTTAATATCACCAGCATATGTCCTGAAATTTGTGGCAGCAGTACATGATATTATAGAAAAAATGGAATTAAAGTATAAATATGTATATCAAACAGTTAAATTAATTAAATAGTGGAAAAGCTGAAATAAAACCATGTGAGGTAGTGTTCATGGGTTCTGTGCCAATTTAGAAATCTGATGGAAGAGAGGAAGAAGGAAGGAGGAACTCAGCAGGTTGGGCAGCATCCATGGAAACGAGCAGTCAAAGTTTCAGGCCGAGACCCTTTGTCAGGACAGAAGCTGTACCTGAATCACTGAGTGCATGCCTTCAGGCTTCTGTACCTCCTTCCTGTTGGCAGCAGTGAGAAGAGGGCATGTCCTTTGTAGCCGGGGGGTGGGGGGCTGGAGTCCTTAATGGTAGACACCACCTTCCTCAGGATCTCTCCTTGAAGATGTCTTGGATACTACTGAGGCTGGTACCCATGTTGGAGCTGACTAATTTTACAGCTTCCTGCAATTTATTTCAATCCTGTGCAGTAGCAGCCCCCCTCCCCATACCATAAGGTGATGCAGCCAGTCAAAATGGTCTTCATAGTACATCTGCAGAAATTTGAGTGTTTTCGGTGACAAGCAAGGTGGGAAATAGCTTGCTCCCCATATCGCACTGCTGTTGCTGTTTTTGCAGCAGCAGTACTTTCTAATTACATAATAAAAATATAATTTACAATAATATATAATTCTTATTGCAAGTTATAATTTTAATTAAATAAGTAGTGCAAAAAAGACTAAATAAAAAAGTGAGCTAGTGTACAAGGAGTTATTGTCCTTTCAGAAATCTGATGGCAGACGTTAAGAAGCTGTGCCTAAAACATGGTGTCTTCAGGCCCCTGCACCTTCTCCTTGATGGTAGCAATCAGAAGAGGGCATGATGGGAGTCTTTAATGATGGATTCTGTCTTTAAAGGCAACACGTTTTGAAGGTGTCCTGGATACTGGGGAGGTTAGTGCCCATGATGGAGCTGGCTGAGTTTGCAACGTTCTGAAACTTGTTCCGATTCTGTGAAGAGGCCCCTCCATAATCGGACAGTGATACAACCAGATAGAATGCTCTCCATGGTACATCTGTAGAAATTTCCGAGAATTTTTGATGACATACCAAATCTTTCTTTCTTTTTCTATTTCTGTCTTTCTGTACTTGTACAGTTTGCTATCTTTAGCACACTGGTTGAACATCCAAATTGGCACGGTCTTTCATTGTTTCTATTATTACTTTATTATCAATCTATTATGCCCACAAGAAAGTGAATCATAGGGATGTATATGGTGACGTTATGTACTGTAATAATAAATTTACTTTGAGCTTTGAGACACTGAGCTGCATTAACAACTCTGCAGTTTCTCACACAAAGTGCTGGTGGAACACAGCAGGCAAGGCAGCATCTTTAGGAAGTAGTACGGTCAACATTTCGGGCCGAGACTCTTCATCAGGACTAACTGAAAGAAGAGATAGCAAGAGATTTGAAAGTAGGAGGGGGAAATCCGAAATGATAGGAGACAGGAGGGGGAGTGATGAAGCCGAGAGCTGGAAAGGTGATTGGCAAAAGGGATACAGAGCTGGAGAAGGGGGAGGATTATGGGACGGGAGGCCTAGGGAGAAGGAAAGGGGGAGGGGAGCACCAGAGGGTGATGGAGAGCAGGCAAGGAGTGATAGTGAGAGGGGCAGTCTGCGTCGGGTCTCACCAATATATAGGAGGCTTCACCAGGAGCACCAGACGCAGTGCTTCAGCGGCCTTCTATATATTGGTGATATACATGAACAGCAGAGACCAATACAGTTTTGCACCAGCAGCATCTCAGGAGTTGCCAGTCAGCGTTAAGCTCAATGGCGAACTGCCCAAGCGACTCCAGCTCCGGATTCTCCACCCCCCCCCCCCCCGGGGTTTTACTCCCAAAGTCACCTCCACAAACGGGCATAGCCACTAGCCAGCGGAGGTTTAAGATCAGTTTTCCTTATCCTAGTTGAGCTGCCAACCACAGCTGACCAAAGCAAATGGTGGAGCAGACTCAATGGCCTACTTCTGCTCTTATATCTTATGGTCTTTAATGTGCTGGTAACCCACCTTTGCCCCTCCTCCTGCCAACAGAAACGGTTCCACGGGGCTTAGTAACTAAGCCACATGTGAAGGCCAGGGGCCGGACTTGGTTGCCAGAGGCGATTTGAATTGCACACCATTGGGAGCGTTTAAGAGTTTGGGAGCTTGTCCCCACTACTTCCCCTAGCTATGACAAGTAAATTACAGAGAAGTCTGATAGAATAGAAGCAACTATGTAGAATTAATCACGGCAGATGAATAGTCAACATTCGTTAGTTCACCTTCCTGGAAGATGACAAATCTAACCCTCAAAAGGAAACTGAGTGACTGCAACACAATTTCCACATGTGACATTTGAGAAAGGTCATTTCCTAAGGAGGGAACTGTTGTGCAACTTGCGAGAAATGAGGCAGTGGGCCTGGGGAAACTGCTACCGCTGGGGTCACTGCAGCAGAGGGAGAATGACAGAACTCTTTAATGTTAACGAGATTGATGTTTGCAGAGAGCTGGCAAAATCAGCTTCACTCTGACAAGCCAAGTCCAGCAGTTTGCTGCCACACTGCTGAAGGGGAGGGGGCTGAGTGGTGGAACAGTTCTTCATTTTGACGCTGGAGTTCTGAGGGATGTTCCCCCCACCCCACCATCACCCCTCCCCTCTGTCTAATTTTGCCCTCAATTCACGTCAGCAGTCACTCACTGGTAAGCAAGTCCAGACTGGCCTGTCTCTGCGGGCATCGCTGGACATTCACATTCAGATCGGTGAGGGCCGATCTCCACCCAATCCAGCTCAGAGATGGAAATCTAAACATCCTCAGATGCTGGAAATCTGGAATGAAGACAGAAAATTCTAGAAACCCCCAGCAGGTCAGGTAGCATCCGCGGGGAGATAAACAAGAGTTAGTGGTTTGCAGATGAGGCGACTTTGCTACAGGGATGTGTATGGGATCTAAAATCAGAATCAGGTTCAGTATTGCTGACACCCAACGTGAAATTTGCTGTCTTCTGGCAGCAGGACGATATACGACATTAAATATTCTACGTTACAATAAAAATTAAAATACACCTAGTGCAAAAGAATAGTGAGATGGTGTTCACGAGCTCAGAAAGCTGATGGCGAAGGGTAAGAAGCTCTGCCTATAAAGTTCATCTTCCGATTCCTGTACTTCCTCCCTGATGTCGGTGCTGAGGAGAGGGCATGAGAGATTCTGCCCTGTGGAACTGGATTCAGTGGGTTCTGGGAGAGGATGGCTGAGCACAGGGCCACAAATCCTGCACAAAGCTTTGCCTTTTGAACCTTCTGGCGACTCTCAGGCAAGCTAGAAATTGGAAGAGCAAGGGATGGACAATGGCTAATTGGCACACTTATATTTTCATTCCCCCCCCCCACCTCACAGCACACAAAACCATTCAACCCATCATCTCTATGCTAGCTCACAGAACAGCCCATTTTCCATTTAACATGTTCTCCACATATTCCCATCAAACCAGGTCCATCATTTTACATGTTGATAGTGCATCTGGAAACCCACGTACACTTACCAGTCTACTGAGGGTTTGTGCAGGACATGTTTTTATTGACACAGAGAGTGGCAGGTGCCAAGAGCAGTGATGGAAACAGAGGAATTCAAGAGATTTTTCGGTAGGTACATGAATATGCAGGGAGTATTTATTTTTAATGTAGAGATACAGTGGGGAATAGGCCCTTCCGGCTCAATGTGCTGCCCAGCGGCCCACCTACTTAACACTAGCTTAACTGCAGGACAAGTTACAGTGACAATTTAACCTACTAACCTTGTCTTTTGAAACTGAAGCACCCGGAGGAAACCCACATGGTCATAGGGAGAACGTACAAACTCCTTACAGACAGCACTGGAATTCAAGTTCATGTTCAAGTTTA
This sequence comes from Hypanus sabinus, assembly GCF_030144855.1. Taxonomy (NCBI): domain Eukaryota; kingdom Metazoa; phylum Chordata; class Chondrichthyes; order Myliobatiformes; family Dasyatidae; genus Hypanus; species Hypanus sabinus. The sequence continues at coordinate 19,699,409 of NC_082734.1, forward strand.
AGTAGAGCTGAACAAAACCATGTTCCTCTGGAGGTACACAGTGCCAACAGACTTACACAGTACAAGACATCTACTGCACGCAAGAGAACAAACGTGCAAGATATTTAATTTAACTCCCAACTCTGACGACCGAGCTGTAATTGCCTCACAATAACCACTACACTACCATGCACCCAGAATACAGGGATATACTGTGGGTCATGTGCAGGCACAAGAGATTAATTTAATTTGGCATCATGGTCAGTACAGTATTGATATTGTGGACTGAAGGGCCTCTCCCTGTACTGTTCCATGCTCTCTGTTCTATTATACAACAAACAGAGATAGATGTTCTCTGTCCTCTTCCTTTCAGACATGCCTCACTTCCTGGACTGGTTCGTTCCTGTCTACTTGATGATTTCCATCCTGATCCTGGTGGGGTTTGGCGCCTGCATTTACTACTTCGAGCCGGGCCTCCAGGAAGCCCACAAGTGGCGGACCCAGCGGCCCATCACGGAGAGGGAAGTTCGGAAGACCTTGATGATCCGAGACAACTTGGGCTTCAGGCCGCCTGAAGTCTGAGCCTCCCAGTGAGACCGCCACGTCCGCCCAACAGATAATCACCGCGTTCTCCACTGGCAGTGCACTTCATGGGTAAAGCAACCCCTAGACCTGTTAATCATAACCAAATTCTTTCAATTGTCCTTCTCGTCATCCTGTGGAGGTTACAATTCATTTTTAATTTGGGATCTAAAATTGACCTTAATGTTGAAATGCAGGTGAATGGTATGATTGCCATAATTGCCATTACAGCAATGTAGAAAAAAGCCCTAAACTCAAAAAGAGAGTTTAAGCCTCTGATATAGATACCTATGGAGACCCTCACTATAGGGAGTTTATACTGTATTCACCTACTCTCCAAGGACGAGCTGACTTCCCTGCCTAGTCTCTGTGGTGAGGTCTAGTTGCCAATACCCACTGGTTGTGTGGTAGGTCCCCCTCTCTACCAAGGAAGAGATACCTCCAGCTAACAAAGTTTAAACACAGTTCATTTCATTTTTAATGATACTCGTTTAAATTTAGACAAATAGCTATTTACACACATTTAAAACTTGCAGAGGATTTCTGATTTAATCAAGAATTTCTGAATTCCAAAAGATTTATAAACTGCAAAGGATTTCCAAGCACAGGTCCAATTGTTACAAACTAAAAGAACATACCAATGCAGAAACCAAAGGTTGAGGAATGAATTCCCATTCTTCTTTCTGTCACCTTGTCCTTCTGTCATTCCTAACAATCCCCAATACTTTCTAATATTTATACTGTTTTGCTACTAGTTGACAGTTTTTGCATGTGATGGTTCTCAGATACCTTTGCTGGGACGAAGTAATTCACGTAGATAGTCTAAAAGCTTCTGGGGACAGAGATCCTAGTCACCTGCAATTACTGCTATGAGGGCAGACTCTCTGAGTACACAAATATCCTAACTATCTATTGATCCTACTGCGACCATGCTTGATGTGCTAAGTGACAACATAATCCCAGTCTGGAACCTTCCTCATCCTATCACAGCGATGCAAAAAAAAAAAATTAGCTGTAGTTGTCTGGTTTAATGTAGACCATTTAACATAACCCCATTGGCTTATATTTAGCTGGTGCAGACCGGAATGTCTCATGGTCACTTCATTTTGTAGATCATAACTCTTGAGTAGCCAGTCACCTGCTGTGGACCAGTTTTCTGTGCTCTACAGACAGTGCCGTTTGTTTATAAAGCTGTCTTTTTAAACTTATTGCTTGCAATTTACATCAAGACTGAAGATTGGTTCTCATTCGCTCAACAGAAAGTTGGGCAAAGAATATTGGTTAGAAGTTTACGACCATAAGACGTTTGAGCAGAATTTGGTCATTTGACCCATCGAGTCTGCTCCGCCATTTGATCATGGCTTATCCGTTTCACTCTCAGCCCCATTCTCCTGCTTTCTCCCCGTAACTTTTCAAACATCTATCAACCTCCAGTTTAAATACACTCAATGACCCAGCTTTCAAAGCCAGCTGTGGCAATGAATTCCACAGATTCATCATCCTCTGGCTAAAGAAATTCCTCTGTTCTATATTGATGTCCCACCATTCTGAGGTCCTAGACTTCACCGCTATAGGAAGCATCCTCTCTGCATCCACTCTCACTAGGCCTTTCAACATTTGATAGGCTCCAATGAGATCCTTTTAACTTTGACATAAACGACGCTGACTGTTTGGGAAGGGTCACACTGCCGGGTGAGAAAGCTGAGGCTGGCAATAAGCTTCTCAATCCCTAGAAAGTAAATTTCCATCACAAAAACGTAGGTAGTTTTACTAGCAAATAACTTTACTCCTGTGGCTCATTATCATCATTCAGAGAGGAACCAGCCCTGTCAATGATGGACTCCACAAGAATTACTCTCACCTTTAAATTCACTAAAGTCTATAAGTGGCATAGCGAACACTGCACTGGGACCTGGCTCCTCCATCAATCAAGCAGCAGTGATGGATCAAGAGTAGCTAGAGAGAAAGTCCTGGCATTTGGAATTTTACTTGGCAGATGACAAACCACTGGGCCAAATTATGCCAGATTTGGCAGGTGTGGTAGGCAGTTTCCCTAGGCAGCTGCCAGCGCACCAATGCAGAGGCTGAACCAGCTGACTGGTGTGATGGGCCTTTGGCCCTCTGTGCCAATTGGTCTTCAGCTGAAACGCCACCCTGAGGTTTCACCCCACCATTCTGCGAGAACCTCAGGGGGGTCCAACTGGTAAAGGCTAGGATGGGCGGACATTCTTAAATATCATTGATATTGACAAAAAAATTTTTAAAAATTTAATCTTTCAAACTTTTTGAAAAAGACATAACACATTAAGAAATTATTAAAACAATTTTTAAAGTAAATAAATGTGAAGTTACCTCGTGCTGCAGCCCCTATCAAGTGCTGAGGGTTCTAGGCTCTGCCTTTGAACCATATGGAGCCCAGTGGTGAAGAAAGGAATGGATGATAGGCATCTATCACAAGGCATGGAGGTCTGGATAAATTCAGACCATACTGACCAGGCAGCAGCTGAGCCCACGCTGTTCTGTTTGGAAACAACACTGTGCCACCTCATTTTGCCCATTAACACAGGCAGTCATTAGGTGATGTTTCTTAGATAAGTTTTTATCCTATAAAACATTTTTTTTTATAAAGCTGATAAGTTAAAAATTGGAAGTGCGAGGATGGGTTTCTGAAGTTAGCTAACAGAAATGATTACAGCACTCATGAGGAAATCTGCAGATGCTGGAAATTCAAACAACAACACAGCAGGTGGAACACAGCAGGCCAGGCAGCATCTATAGGGAGAAGCGCTGTCAACGTTTCGGGCCGAGACCCTTCATCAGGACTGCTTACAGAAAGATTACAGCACTGTTGGATTAAGGAAACTAGGTCCCTGTTCAGAATCTCCTGTCTGGTTTTCATGACCAAGGCAAGAAATCGATTCCAACTTCTGAAAACCAGAACAACTGCAGATGCTGAAAATCTAAAATAAAAAACAGAAAATGCTGGAAACACTCAGAACAGAGCAAGAAGAGGGTTAAATTTTCAGGTCAAAGAATTCTCGTCAACAGTCAGAATGGGGCAATAGAAGGGTGTTAAAATGCAGGGAAGGTGGGACAGGAGTTTGACTGATGGGGTGAAAATGAGGTAATCAAGGTTACCTACTCAGTGAGTGAAGGGAGCAGTTGCAAAGTGAGAACAGAGGCAATGGAATGTGGGGGTTGCAAACTGTTGAGCAGGAAGGCATGCCCGGTACTCCCGGATGAAAACAAAAAGAAAAATTCTCCAAGCATCGCAATTTCGTCATGATGGCGATGTTTATGAGATCCCAAGCGTGATACCATCTGGAACTTTGTTCCTGGTAAGACCACCCAAGGCAGTAAGGTCAAGGAGGAGGCTCCGGACAAAGAGCATCCAACCAGGACCTCAACGGTGGAGCTGGCGCGAGGTGATGACTCATCACAATGGCAGTAAAGAGTCCCCAGCCATCTTGCATTCCATCCAACTGGACTCGGACCCCGATTGTCAAAGACCACGTGATGGCTGCCGTGCATCAGACTCCCCATATTAAACAAAGTCATGCAGAGGCGTTCACCATGAAGGGAATAATTCCTTAGGAGAAATTTATACTCAATTCGAGTGATCACCTTACTATTACTACGAAAATAAGAATACAAACAAGTTGAGCCCATATAACTCAGGTTGAGAAATCAAGCTCACACATATCATTAGAGTCAGGAAGGTTGCTACATTTCCTGTTCCACACCAGTCAGCTGGTCAGCACAGGCCTTCAGTACTCAGCCAGGTAGTCCATCCAGACTGGATGTTTTCCTTGGATTCACTCTCTTGAAGGCAGCCTGCATGTCATCTTCAGGTTATGGCATTCAAACGCTGCCGCAGCTTTCAAGCATCCCTCGTTGATTCCAGTCTAGTCCAGAATCTCCACTTCGCCCAAGAGATGGCTTTCCGGAGATCATACCTTCACCTCTTGTAGCGTTCTTGATCTCCAGGCTTGAATAATTCTGATCTGGATCTCAGCAAATTCCAGATTTCATGGCTCATCCAGGGCTTCTGACTGGGGTAGACTCTGAACAATTTTGTGGGGACACACTCATTCACAGCTGTTTAATAAAATCTGAACAACCCTGGTGTAGTCATTCAGGTCCTCAGTTCAGTTCCTGAGCACAGTCCAGCCGACTGACTCAAGGCAATCCTGTACCTGTTCCTCTGCCTTAGTGTCTTGATCTCTGAAGCCCAGGTCTGTTGACTCTGTATGCAGGTAGCTGGAGTACAGCTAAATGATCTGACTTGCCAAAATGCGGCCTCAGGAAGGAACGACTGGCATTCATATCGTAGTGTAGCACAGTGAGGTAGATTGTGAGATCAAGAGTCCATCTTATCATACTAGGGACTATTCAGTATCTTAAAACAGTGGGATAGAAGCTGTTCTTGAGCCAAGTTAATTCCTCAGTGTTTCAAAAGCCTGAAAGAACAGGGCAATTAACCCTGCCAGGACATACAGCACTGTGTAAAAGTCTTAGGTACGGCTAGGTTTTTTTTATATATAAAAAAAAGCAAGCAGGACAGCCAAAGTCTACAGAAGAACCCTGGCAGATTCCTCAAGATGTTTGGAACAACTGACCAGCTATTTTTTTAATATATATAAAACTGCACGACAGTGTAGCTGACAGAACTGAAGCAGTTTTAAAGGCAAAGGGTGGTCACACCAAAAACTGATTTGATTAAGTTTTTTTTTACTGCCTGCTGCTCTTAATAGTAGTTTTTGATATTTAGAAACTTTTCATTTCATAGTTCTTGAAAGCATCTTGGCTTTACAGATTTTTTTTTAAACATGTGCCTAAGACTTTTGCTGAAGATGACATGTGGCGTGCTTGCCTTCATCAGTGAAGGCTTTGAGTACACTGGATGGCTTGTCACGATACAGTTGTATTAACCATTGGTGGGACTGCTCCTGGGGTTTTGAGCGGACCTCTGGATCTGCATGAGCTGATTACACCAGAGAGGATGCAAAAATGATTCGCAGGAACATTGCCTGGACTGAAGAGCATGAATTATTGGACAGGTTGAGGTAGTTTTCCCCTGGAGTAAAGGAAGCTGAGCGGTGATCTTAAAGATTTATAAAATTATGAAAGCCATAGGAAAATAGATATTCACTGTCTAATTCCCAGGGTAGAGAGTCTAAAATTAGAGGCATGGGTTTAAATGAGGGGGAAATTCCCCCCCCCCCACACACACACACACACACACATACAGATGATGGTGGGCATATACAGAGCTGTGCAAAAATCTTGAGCACATATATGAAGCTAGGGTGCCCAAGACGCTTGCACAGTAATGTACATGTCAGGTGACAAAGGAGGAGTGTCAGGGCCAGGGGGTGGCATAGGTGCAGACACACCCAGCCCTGAGACACCGGGCAAGGTCATCTGATTCCAATCAATTGGTTTATTGATCATTACAGAATGTCTTTCTGGTGCTTCCCACTCCCTCCCCTCTCTCTCTCTCTTCCCCTTTCCCCAACCATGTTTCCCCTCTCCCTGCTCCCTTCCCACTCTCAGTCCACAATAGAAACCAATATCAAAATCAGGTTTATCATCAGTTACATCATAAAATTTGTTTGTTTGTTTTTTGCGACAGCCACAGTGCAGTGGAAAAACTAAGGTTTTCACTGTGCAAAAGTCTTAGGCACCCTAGCTATATACTGTACATGTCTAAGAGTGTCACACAGTAGCAACAGAATTAGGTCATTTGGCCCATCAGATGTGCTCCACCAGGGAAGATAAGGTTTTCATGGGCTGAATAGACAAATGGTTGTGTGATATCTAAAGCAGAATTGGACCCCGTGGAAGAAAAAAAGTCTAAAAGAAAGAATGTCATCTCTTATCTTGCAGAGAAATAATTTTCAGAAAATACAGGGATAAGGAGAAAGCTTGGGTAGAATGTAATATCCTGCAATAAGTGAGGTAATAATTTTGACTTTTGGGTCAATGCCCCAAGATTAACAGGGTAGATAGTGGTTAGCACAATGCTTTACAGTACAGCCGACAAGGGTTCAGTTCCCACCGCTGTCTGCAAGGAGTTTGTGTGTTCTCACCGTGACTGCGCGGGTTTCCTCTCGGTCTCCGGTAGGTTGATTGGTCATTCTAAACCGTCCTGTGACCAGGCCGGCTGGAAGCACCTAATCCGTACTGTATCTCAATAAATAAACTAATTAACAAAAATCCGATTCTCAGTCGTAAGAGGTGATCAATCTGAAGTACTTTTTTCTGAAAAAATTAAAAGAACGCTTAGTGTTCCCATATTTTTAAGCACACAGTCTTAAATCAATTTGCTGTTCATTAATGGACTTGGCAGACGATTCGACACTGAAGTAGGAATAGGTTACATATGACTTCATTGTGGAAGTGGGGGAGGGGGGAGGTTCAATGTGATTGCATTTATGAAGCAGTATTTGTGAATGGAATTAGCTCAAGTTCTTTTTGGCGGACAACGGGCTAATATCTTGATGAATATACAACTTGAAAAGCCTTTTATATACACTACCCTTCCAGGGTCTCCTGAAGTTCAAACTGGGCTGAGACTCAGGAGGATCACATTCTGTGCTGCACCCACCTAGAGTCTGATAACATAGACAATTTACAGCTATTACAGGCCCCTCAGCCCGCAATGTTGCCCAGACTATGTAACCTACTCTAGAATTGCCCTACCACAAAGCCCTCTATATTTCTAAGCTCCATGTACCTATCTAAAAGTCTCTTAAAAGACCCTATCGTATCCGCCTCCACCACCTTCGCTGGCAGTGCTTCCCACACGAGTTCACGCAGAGCATGGCTCTCCTACAGACTCCATAATAAATCCTCTTGAATGTCTAGCAGCTAATGGCATTGCTTTTAACAGCTCAGCCTCTCTACAAATATCGATAGGAATAATTCAAAGGAGGTCAACTCCATTCAGCCTAAGATTGTTGTGGTTAAAAGCTTTCTCGCGCACAGGGGGTGACTGCTGCACTGAAAAAAAAGTCCTTGCTTTAATGCTGTTTACCATAAGGTAATAACGAACTGAGAGAGTCTTCGGCCACATCGTCATTGTGGGATTTGTGCTGATATTCTAATGTTGGGAATCCTTCCTTTCATCATTCAGTGGCCCTACTACAAAATATTAACCCTCACATAGACTGGGGGGGAGGCGCTTTGTCGAGCACTTTCGCTTTTCTGCAACAAGCAGATCTGTCAGAGACCAACCATTTTAATTCCAGACCCTATTCCAGCACGTTGGTCCACGGCCTCCTCTGCTGCCACAGTGAGGCCACTCTCAGATTGGAGGAGCAACACCTCATATTCCACATACACAAAACGCTGGTGGGACGCAGCAGGCCAGGCAGCATCTACAGGGAGAAGCGCTGTCGACGTTTCGGGCATCTGGGTAGCCGCCAAACTGATGGCACAACCATCAATTCCTTTAACATCCGGTAATATTTTCCCCCCTTCCAGGTCCCCTCGCCCTTTCTCCGATAGTCCACTTACCTCTCCTATCAGAATCCCTCTTCTTTAGCCCTTTACCCTTCCCACCTCAACCGCTCCCCCCACCTGGCTTCACCCGTCACCTTCTAACTTGAACTCCTCCCCCCCCCCCAGTTATTCTGGTTTCCTTCCCCTTCCTTTTCAGTCCTGAAGAACAGTCTCAGCCCGAAACATCAGCTGTTCATTCCTCTCCATAGACGCTGCCTGACCCGCTGAGCTCTTCCGGCATTTTGTGCACGTTGCTCTTCATTTCCAGCACCTGCAGAACCTCTCGCGTTTACAAAATGCCTGTTTTCAAAGTGAATCCAGATTTACTTGATACCAATTCCACTGACTTTGTTTTGCAGGTCTGAGTAAGTGATCCGGATCTATCGTGGATTCCTCTCGGTTTAAATACTTCTACCCGGACGCCAAATTCCACCGACCGTGAACTTTGCGGAGCTTCCCGACGCTTAGTCTGGAACCCATAACCCTCACGTTTGAGGTTCACTGCAAGACACCAACCGGTGCTCATCAATCGTACGAGTTTGCTTGCATAAAAATAACTGAAGTAGCCGTGTTACAAATATATAAATGAACCTAGAATGCTTTTGGTCGTCTTTGCAATGTAACTTTCCTTACTTGGAAGCCATATTGACCACTGATGGCGGGCAATGGTTTGTAAAGCTTAATTAGGTCGAAACCTGCCGTTCTACCAAATGATCTATACTCAGTCAATCCGCGTTGTGTGTACGACAATCCCCCAATAAGGTTCCTGCCACAGATCTATTTGTGAAAGTAGATTAATCCCGACCAATTAGATATTAGAGAATCCAAACTAAACCTATTCATTCTGACAATTGCAGTCCAGAATTCACCCCTGTATATAATCCAAACTCCAATCAAACCATTCGTACCCTTCCTGTATATAATTCAGACTCAGATCAAACCATTCACTGTAAACCAATCAATTCATCCGGTTGAAAAATCACAATTGCCATCCACACGAGGTTAAATCAGCGGGATCAAAAGGTTAAGAGAATAAAGATATTTCTGCGCTCAGTTGCATCGTTCAGTGAATTCAGCTCAATCAAGCCTCTCAGACCGGTTCCACCATCCACGCAACCCCATTGGGGCTGATGTATTTTACCACCCTAAGCTTTAATACCCTGGCAAGTGCAATATTGAATCCACATCATCTGTCTATGCAGTAGTAAACGCCCAAATGTGTAAAAGATTCACTCACAGTCTGAGTTGATTCATAAACTGTGAGAAGGTATCTTTATGTTTGCAAACGTAACCTGTCTACAGGTTGTCAGGCAGCATTTGAGCATGTCTTAAAATAAAAAATATCGTGGTCAACTGATTTGTCTTTCGTTCTAATTCTTTAAAAGCACGAAGTGGTCAATACTTTGTAGAAGGTCACAAAGCAGGACGAGGTTCAGCCCTATATAGAGATCATCACCCATCTCTTTGCAAAGAGTAGCGTAATTTATTGACCTTCTGGGATAGAAAGGCAGCAGCAGGTCAGCTGCCCACAGAATCACTTAGCTAAATTTCCCACTTGCCTTAGTGAGGATCATGAAGAAAAAACGGAATAATAAGATTTACAACCTTACCCTTGTCCAAAGAAATCCCTCCGTGAATGGGGTAGTTGTCAATCAGTGTCTATCATTTTAGCTTTAAGAGCATCAATAATCCAGATGTTAGATTTGGAAGTATTGAAATTCCAGTGGATCGCAAACTGTTATTGCGTCCCTGTCAGCGTGATTCTTAAAGGTCTATTATCCTTTCTAAAGAAATAAGAGGATTTTGCGGAAGAGTTAAACTCTGTAACAGCTATTTCCCTTTAACACAGCAGAAAATTGCTTGTTACATGCACGTGTTCCCATAGTAACCTTGTTGCCTCCAATCAAAGCAGGACGGAAACAATGGCAGCGGCTCGCTGCTGGGAGTCAGTAGTTTGCTCTCTCTCTCAGCAGATAATATAGCTTCCTCTACAGCCCGGGACAAAATTAGATCGCTTCATTTTTACCCATGGGACAGTAGGTTGGTAACGTAACACAGCCAGCAAGGACAGGTGAGTCCAGCTGCAGTTTTTGGGCATAATTGGTCTCATCCATTCCTTCAGGAGATCCAGGTGCCCCATTTTCCAAGGAACCAGACTTACCCTGAGCCGAGATTTCGTGGTTTCAGAGTTTAAATCATATTGAAGATATTAAGAGGTTATTGAGTTAACGAGTTGGAGAAGACTCCAGCACAGAAACAGGCTCTCTGGCACATCTCATCTGTGTGCCAACCTGTTTTTCTGCCGATTCCCACCGAGACGCATCTGGGCCATAATCCTCCACACCCCGCCCATCCATATACTTATCCAAACTTCTCTTATTTCCATGTGTTCCACACTTGCACCACCCTCTGAGTGAAGAAATACCCCCCTCAAGTTCCCCTTAAGCATTTCACCTTTCACATATAACCTGTAGTTCAAGTCTGACCCAACCTGGGAGGGAAAAGCCAGCATGTACATATGTACATAGCCTACCTATACCTCTCTAAGATTCCCCCCCCCCCCCCCCGTTCTCCTATACTCCAGAATACGAGTCCAAACCTATTCAATCTTTTCTTATAAATCCTGAGTCCTGGCAACATCCTTGTAAATTTTTTTCTGCAATTCTCCAAGTTTGGCCTCACCAACATCTTGTACAATTTAAACATTACATCCCAACACCTGCACTGTGCACTGATTTATGAAGACCAATTTGCCAAAAGCTTCATTACGAAATGTAACAACAAAACATAGAAATCTATGACACATTCCAGGCCCTTCGGCCCACAATGTTGTGCTGACCATGTGACCTACTCTAGAAACGGCCTAGAATTTCCCTATCCCACTCTAAAGGAATTCTAGATCAGTATTTCCAGATCACCTTGTTCTACTGTTCACTGAATTAGACCATAAGATATAGGAGCAGAATTAGGCCATTTGGCCCATCAAGTCTACTCCACCATTTCATCATGGCTGATCCAATTTTCCCTCTCAGCCCCAATCTCCTGCCTTCTTCCCGTATCCCTTCATGCCCTGACCAATCAAGAATCTATCGACCACTGCCTTAAATATACATAAAGACTTGGCCTCCACAGCTGCCTGGGCAAAGAATCCCACAGATTCACCACTCTCCGGCTAAAGAAATTCCTTCTCATCTCCTTTCTAAAATGATGCCCCTCTATTCTGAGGCTATGTCCTCTGGTCTTATACTCCCCCATCATAGGAAACATCCTCGTCACATCCACTTTATCAAGGTCTTTCACCATTCGATAGGTTTCAATGAGGTCACCCCTCATTCTTCTGAATTCTAGTGCATACAGGCCCAGAGCCATTAAACACTCTTCATATGACAAGCCGTTTAATCCGGGGTAATTTTTGTGAACCCTCTCCAGTTTCAGCACATCCTGTCTCAGATAAGTGGCCCAAAACTGCTCACAATACCCAAAGTGAAGCCTCACTAGTGTTTTACAAAGTCTCAACATCACATTCTTGCTTTTAAATTCTAGTCCTCTTGAAATGAAGACCTACTCTGGTTGTTCTCCCAAAGTGCCACACCTCACACTTGTCTGCATTAAATTCCATCTGGCATGTTTCATTCCATTTTCCCAGCTGGTCCAGATCCTGCTGCAAGTTTTGATAGCCTTCCTTGTTGTCACTACATTCCAGTCTTCGTGTCATCTGCAAATTTATTGACACAATTTGCCACAGCTCAGGCTCTCTGCTTTGGGGTCAACCATGGTTGCTGCCTCCTAACTGTCCACGTTGTTGGTGCAGTACCACTATTATGCAAGCCATGGAAGTACGATGTGGAGAGCAAGCTGCTGCCAATGTAGCAAAAGCTCCCTCTCTGCACAGCTGATGAGTCCAGAGGAATGGCAGAGACCAATGCAGTTTGGCACCAGCGCTGTTGTAGGAGGAGTCAATCAGCACTGAACTTAACGTTGGACTGCTTTAGGGACCCCTGTGCCAGATTTTTTCCTCAGGGTTTACTCCCAAAGCCTTCCTCACGAGTGGGTGTAGCCGCAAGACAGCACAGTTTTGAGATCAGAGTTTCCCTTTTCTTAGATGAGCTGCCAACCACGGCTGATGAGCCCCATCTCCCTAGAGCGATAAATCTTAAGGCACCAGTAACCCAGCTTCTTCTCCAGTCAATAGAAATGGTTCCTCCAAGCTTAGTAGTTAAGCCACATGTGAAGACCAGGAGCTAGACTTGGTTGTCAGAGGCTATTTGATATGCACGCCATTGGGAGCATTTAGTAGATAGTAGGAGCTTATCCACATGACCCACCACAACCCCCTTCCAGCTATAACAACCTTAAAGAATTTACCACATTATCATTTAAGTCAATATCATTAAATCGTTAATACAGATGAAAAACAATAAGGTCAAGTATTCTTCTCATTGTCATGACAATCCTAAAAAGGTACAAAGTCTGGAGATGCAAGATATTGTAGATGCGGGAACCAGGAACAACAAGTAATCTGCTGGAGGAACTCAGTGGGTTGAGCGGCATATGTGGAGGAAGGAGATTGTCAACATTTTGGATCAAATCCCTGCAGCAGGATCCAAGATCTTCCCAACTTGGCAGATGGTTTTCAAAACCAGAATCAGTTGTATCGTCACAGATATCTGTTGATATCACAGATAGTCAGCAGTACAATGCTAGACATAAAAACTACTTTAAGCCACATAAATAAATAAATAAATAAATAAATGTATGTATGGATGGATAGATAGATAGATAAATAATGCAAAAGAGGAATAGTGCAGTCGTATTCATGGGTTTATGGACTGTTGACGGAGTGGTGGAGTGCACAGCCCTCTGCAGCCTCTTTGATCCTGTGCATTGAAGCCTCCTTACCAGATGGTGACGTAACCAGGTGCTAAGCTGCAGAGATGACCTCGATAAAGTACGAGAGGGAGAGAGTGTCCTTCCATTGAATCATGGCCAGGCTGTAAGATGAGACACCATCTGCCTCTCACCATCAGGGGGTGAAGTGTTGCCCCCATCTTATTATTTCAACCAAGGCAGCTGTGGAGCATCTCCCGTGCCCCAGCAAGAGCAGCTGCCATAGTGAAGCTCCCCCGCTCAGGGGGTGCTGTGGCTGGGACAGTGTGGCAGAGCAGGAACGTTGCTCCCGTCAACCCAAACCTCTGCCCCACCACCAATGTCTCAGAACCCGCGTGGCATCCAGTGATTCCTACATATCATGAACATTCGCGAAGCCCCGTCATTGCAAAACATTTCCCAGCCAGTGGGTAAGGCCGCTTCTGCAAGGGGTGCAGTCTAGTATTCAACCCACAGACAGCAACACTGTTGGGGACATTGGGAGAACTGGTCGTCTCCCTTGAAGTAACGTCCTTGGGTCTTCTGTACCCAGCCAGGAGGGCAGAGAGGGCAGTAGCACCTTCGGGCAAAACCACTCAGTGTTTCAGGGTCTGGCCCCAGCCATCATGGGGATGAGATGTTACACCTAAGGTTCTGCCTGTCCCCTCTTACAGATTTATTACAGTATTACAGATCCCCAGCGCTTCTTTTACAATAAGCTGGGTAAGGGGGTGGGGGGGTGATCCTTCTGTCAAGACCATATTTATACCTTCACCAGTGTCACTGCTATAATAAATCATCTGCACACAGTCATTTTACTGTTAACTGAACTTCCTGCGCATGACTGGCGGCTATGCTTTCTACATTACACCAACGACTCTTCAAAACAACCTCACCGGGTACAAAGTGCCGAAACAAGGAAAACCTTCCTTCAATGGGGGAGAACTTCCTTCTTTTCTTCCTTTCCCGGTCCTTCTCACCGATCCACACCGTGACTCCTTTAGCATCGTTAGTCCAGTCTCTCTTTACTTTCTGCCTGCTCCTCCATCTCTGGCAGTGTTCAGATCTTCCTTTATCGTGCCAGTAGCTCCCTCTCAGGTTTCATTTCTGTCAGTCATGCAAGTCCCGGGTGGAGACTCAGGAATACCGTTACACTCAGATGTAGAAGGATCCTTCACTGCTGTTTCTGTAACAATTTTGTTTTACCAGTCAGGATTGTTAGCCATAAGCTGAACCCCCGAACTTAGAGGACTGGTGGACCATTCTTCATCTGTCCTCTGCCCTTTGACCTGACTGCAGCTAACATATTTCTCCGGGTTTTTGAGGCACACAATCCTCCAAACCTAATGACAAGGTTGTGGAGGAGTCACTGCTAGGACTGGCAGAACATGATCAATCGCATGACAAAAGCTTAAGTTTAATCCAAACACAAAGTACGCTGCAGACACTGTGGTCAAATCAACACATACCAACAAGCTGGAAGAACTCAGCTGGTCGGGCAGCATCTATGGAAACGAGCAGTCAACGTTTCGTTTCTGACGAAGGGTCTCGGCCGGAAACATTGACTGCTTGTTTCCACAGATGCTGCCCAACCTGCTGAGTTCCTCCAGCTTTTTTCTACATTATGTTTGATCCTTTGTGTGTTTGTGGGAAGTTCCCACCCACCAGCTTTCCCTACGTCGTTCCTCTTCGCCCGGCCTCTGTCATTGAGCTGGGGACACAGGTACTGGAATCCAGAGCAACATGCAAAGGGCTGAAAAAACAATCAGCAACTGGTGGAGGAAATGGAAATGAAGATGTTTCAGGTCATCTGAACTGAAAGATAGAGGGGAGATAGCCGGTGTAAATTTATGAACGTTGGGGTGGATTAAGAGACAGCAGGTGATATGTAGATCCAGGTGAAGAAGGCGGATGGAGAAGGGGAGAGTGGAGACAGGGAGGTGATAGTGGAACCAATAAGGGGCTGCAGATAGGGTAGGAAGGTGGAACACGGAACCCAACTCTCCAACTTTAGATAGCCAACAACACCCCCTCTGTCCCCTTTCTCTCTCCTCCTGATCTACCTAATTCTTCCCACACCCACTCCAGCCCCCTATCTCCTGTTTCTTTCCTCTCCACCTCCCAATTCATCTGCCGTCACCCACACACTCCTTCCATAGGGTCTGTTTCCATCTCCCACTTCCCCCCCATCTCTCTCCATTATTTGATTCCATGCTCCATCTTCCTCTCCTTTCAGATTCCACCACCTGCAGTCCTTCGTTGCCTCCACCCATCTCCTCCCAGCATTGGTCACTACTTTCACACTTGCCTTCTCCATCTGCCAATCATCCCCCACCATCAATTGGATCCACCTATCACATGCCAGCTCCTGCATCTCCACTTCCCCTCACTCCTTTATCCTCCATTCAGTCCGGATGAAGGGTCTGTCCAGTTCCTCCACAGTCGCTGCCTGACTCCAGCACTTTGCTTGTTGCTCTCCCACGGGGCCTGTTGTCTGGGCACTTCCATCTGAGGGGAAAATTCTCTCCTTGTCCGTCCATTCCTTATCAATTTAAATACGTCAGCTTTGGTTTGAGGGTACATCCCCAGAAATCGGGCCTTTGTAATTTATCTCCTTTCTGTGTGTGTGTGTGTGTGCGTGCGTGTGTGTCTCTACAGTACATACAACTATGGAAAAGTACAGAGTAGATCCTGGTGTGCTTGATAAGGTCATCAACCCAATGTCATAACTCAGCTTTCCCATCCCCACTTGACCTACTAAACACGTTCCATATTTATACCAGATTTTGATTATCTCTGGTAACTTGATTTGGTTTCTCTGCCTTTGACCTGCTTTCTGAAGACCTACTAGGACAGGTATCACAGATAAAAAACAGGGTGTCTGCCCCTTAGCCAAACGCTTAATCAGCACAGCTTTCTGTCCATTTCCCCCTCTCCCTTCGACCTCTCATCATGGTCCCAAATTCCACAATCTCGAAAAATATATAAAGTTCCACAGATTCACTCCTCACTCCATGCCTGGTTTATTTTTGGCTGTAAATCTCTCCTTAGTTACTCCCTTCTTTATTGTTTTGCCTTTCTACAGCCAATACTGCTCCACATGTACTTTCTGCCTTTTTTTCCGCTTTAGGTCTCAGGGTTATCACGTTCCCTTACTGTGTGCTATTAAGATATATCTCCCAACCCATAATCAGCTGACGAACCTTTCACACAAGACCTCATGCTGGCAATCCTTCTGCCACTCCACTACTTCCTCCTTTTATTACGGAAATGTTTATTTCACAGAAGAGAAATCCCTCAGCAAAAAGAAAACCAGCAACGTTTTGCATGTTTATGATCGACACACCATCACTCACTGAACAATCTCCGTTTTATCGTCCCTGGTTCCGCTGCCCTTTGTGTGACATGTTTCTTCCACCTGTCACCCTTCAACATATGGTCTCTCACTCTGAGTTTGTTATGTGGACTCCTTCCAGCTGAGACAGCAATTTCCCCGCCCTCCTTGTGCAGCAGAGGTGTGCTGGAGGTGCCATTGCATACTAACCTCAGCTCACACGAGTCCTGAGCAACCTAATACCCCCCAGAACAGACTCAACATCAGTAAGATGAAAGAGCTGATTGTGGACTTCAGGAAGGGTAAGATGAAGGAACACATACCAATCCTCATAGAGGGATCAGAAATGGAGAGAGTGAGCAGCTTCAAGTTCCTGGGTGTTAAGATCTCTGAGGATCTAACCTGGTCCTGACATATTGATGGAGTCATAAAGAAGGCAAGACAGCGGCGATACTTTATTAGGAGTTTGAAGCAATTTGCCATGTTAACAAATACGCTCAAAAACTTCTATAGTTGCACCGTGGAGAGCGTTCTGACAGGCTGCATCACGGTCTGGTATGGAGGGGCTACTGCACAGGACTGAAAGAAGCTGTAGAGGGTTGTAAATCTAGTCAGCTCCATCTTGGGTACTAGCCTACAAATTATCCAGGACGTCTTTAGGAAGCGGTGTCTCAGAAAGGCAGCCTCCATTATTAAAGACCCCCAGCACCCAGGAAATGGCCTCTTCTCACTGTTAGCATCAAGTAAGAGATTCAGAAGCCTGAGGCCACACACTCAGTGATTCAGGAACAGCTTCTTCCCCTCTGCCTTCCGATTCCTAAATGGACGTTGAACCCTCGCCTTTTTAAATATAGTGTTTCTGTTTTTGCACATTTTTTAAATAATCTATTCAATATACGTAATTGATTTACCTGTTTATTTATTAAGTTTTATTTATTATATTTTTTCTCTCTCTCTCTGCTAGAGTATGTATCGCATTGTACTGCTGCTGCTGAGAAATCTCATGTCACGTGCCGGTAATGATAAACCTGATTCTGATTCTGATTGAACTGTGGGATGCAGCACTCAGCCACCCCAGAACACCTCCTTTACCAAGATATTTAAGCACCTAGACTTCCTTCACTACCCTGAAGGTGTTCCAGCAGCAAACTTGTCCAAATGGTCGTTGTGTCTAATGTGGTAGTGTGTTGGTAGGGCTTATTGGTCTCAACTTCAGCTTCCACCTCTGGCTAACAGTCTTGCGAAGGGGAGAGCTGGATGTGTAAGTCTCTCCCCGCCAGTACACAGCCTCTCCCACAGCAAGCCTCATGTAGTGCCTCCTCGCTGGCGACACTCGGAAACCGAACTCCTTTCAGACTGAGGCTGAACTACAGAGGACAGGGAGGAGGTCTGGCCCCCGCACACGTAGCACACAGGCCCACCAGTGTGTGGACACGACCTGGTGTTTATGGACCAGATCCCCAGCTATGGGTAAATAGCCCCACAGCCTTGTGGGCAGCCTCGGGAGAGACGGAGGCTACAGGAGTAAACCCAGACAGTAAATCCGGAGTGGAGCCCCTGAGGTGGCTGAACATCACTGAACATCTTTCTAGCGGCTCCAGCAGCCAAGCTGGTGCCAAACATATTGCTTCATAAGCTTTCCTTTGGACTACACCGGTGAGGCCGAGAGGGGGATCTTGACGACTGGGCATCTCAGGATCTCCATACCTTCAGCCCAGGCTTGTGATGGTGATCATCACCCACTGTCCTTCGAGACAGATGGATGCCAACCAATCACTTTATGCTTAAAATTTGCAAACTATTTTATGTAGCACCCTGATATACGATCAGTTTCAGTGCCACCTGTAAGATTCAACTTACATTATGCATCAACTTGACTTTGCACACATTTCTTTTTGAAGGATTTTTACCAAGGACCCAGTCCCCGCCTGTACAATAACAGAGTAACCCTAGTCTGTGGTCCTTCCCCATCGGGCCCTTGCGGTGGCCGCACCAAGTTTGAGTGCGTCCCTCCGCACGTACTCCTGCAGCCGAGAGTGTGCCAGTCGGCAGCATTCCCCCACCGACGTCTCCGTGTGCTGGTAGACCATCAAGTTTCGGGCCGACCAAAGAGCGTCTTTGACCGAGTTGATGATCTGCCAGCAGCACCGGATGATGGTCTCGGTGTGCGTCCCCGGGAACAGCCTGTAGATCAGAGAGTCCTCTGTTACAATCTTTAACAAAATCTGCTACATTCGTTTCCAATCTTCTCAGTAAAGGACCCCATTCCCAGTGCAGATCAAGGGCAGAATGTGAACATTAGTGAACAGAAACAGAAGGAGCCTGCTTGACTCCTCAAGCCTGCCCTACCATTCAATATAATCTATGCTGCCTCAACTCCTCACCTGTGCCTGCTCCCCGTCACCCCCTTCCTTCGACCGTTCGCTTATCTGCCTCCATCTTAAATATATCTATTACTGAATTGGGTTGAGTGGTTCTCCGATCTTGGCAATCCATTTGAAAACATTTCATCACCATACGAGGAGACATCATCAGCGCACTGTTCACCTCTGGCGTGTCCTCCAAATGCTGGCCTTAATATTCTTATCAATCAGTTGATTGGCCATCATTACGGAAACTCAATTGTGATGTAGGGAAGACGACCTTGTCGCAGACTGGCTGGGTGGTGAACTCTGTGCGTTGTCTGGAATTTTGCTTATAAATGGGATCGAGGCCTACGTGTCTGTTTGTAGAATTCTTCGCAGAAAACAATGCTTCTAGGAATTCTCTTTGTTTGTGTGACAGCTTTTACTGATAGAACATAGAACAATACAGCACAATACAGGCCACTCGGCCCACAATGTTGTGCCGACCCTTAAACCCTGCCTCCCATATAACCCTCCTTAAATTCCTCCACATACCTGTCCAGTAGTCTCTTAAATTTCACGAGTGTATCTAGTCCCTCTCGTTCTTCATGGGAGAGTTGGTCATGCTGCTTCACAGCTGTTGGATAGGCCCTGTGGACAGTTTTCCCCCGGTTTGGCTGTAGTCCCCACATTGGATTTTGTAGACCATATTGGTCTTGTCCTGGTTTGTTCTTTAGGTCTGCGTAGTATTCTCCTTAATGTTGCTGTAGGTTTAGGTACAGCTGAACTTCTATGTTCTTGGAGCAGGCGGGAATTAAGTAAGTTTATAAAGGCCAGGCATTCGGATGAACAGTGCACTGATGAAGTCTCCTTGTATGGTGGCAAAACATTTTCAAATGGATTGCCAAGATCAGAGAACAGCTCAACCCAGCTATCAACCTCCTGAGCTACCCATTTTTCAAGTAATTTCCACATCTAATGCCACCCTCAGGAGCAGAGAGAATGCATGGCAATCATGCCCCTGCCGTGCTTAGGGTTTTTATTCTAAAACAGTTTCTTTGGTCTGAAGAAACCCAACCTCATCAGCAGAGCCAGCAGCTGCCCAGCAGGGGCAGATGAGACCGGATATCAGTCTGGGCTGTTGCAGACCGCAGGAATCAAAGGTTCAAAGTGCATTTATTATCAAAGTATACAACGCTGAGATTCGTCTTCCCCACGGACAGCCACAGAACAAAGAAAAACCATCCAAAAAGATCGGGTGGTGAAAAGGACATTTAGCACATTAGCCTTCAACAGTCAGGGCACTGTATAGGAGATGGGACACTAGTTGCAGTTGTAAGTTATTGGTGAGACTAATATAGGAAAGGTGGAATGAGGACAAGGATGCTGCCTCAATTATAGGGAGAGGTTGGCCAGGCTAAGTTTTTGTTCCTTGGAATATATAGAACGAGAACAGAAATGTTTAAAATCAATAGAAGTCTTTTCCCCAGGGTAAGGGAGTCCAAAATTAGAGGGTATAAGAGATAATATTCAGTAAAAGAGGCAGGGAGGTTAACTATTTCACACAGAGGATGATGAGTACATGGGACATGGCCAGAAGAAGTGGTTGAAACACTTGGACAGGTACATGGAGGGGTGAGGCTTTAACAGGTATGGACCAAGCACAGGAATTTGGGTCTAGTTGGGTGCGTATCTTGGTCAGCATAGACTCGTTGGGTCAAAATGTATGTATCAGTGCTCTGTGACTCAGAAACTCGAAGTCAGTGTTTAGGTAAACCTGTGACACCAACCCCTCTCCTTCCTTTCCTGTAACCTACTCTGTCCGATTCCCATTAGCCCTCCCCTGACCCTCCTCCCAATGGGGACAATTAATAGCAGCCAATTAACCCACCAGTCAGAAAATCTTTGGGATTTGGGAAGAATCCAGAGCACCCGGGGAAACACAGTCACAGGCAGACCATGAAAACTCCACACAGACAGCACCCAAGGGTAGCATTGAACCTGGGTCTCTGGGACTGTGAGGCAGTCCCATCTCCTACAAAACCTTGACTCATTATGACAGAATGTTTTTCAACTTTCCACCCTGTTACTTCTTTTAAAGTCTCTCTCTCTCTCTCTCTCTCTCTCTCTCTCTCTCCCTCCCTCCCTCCCTCCCTCCCTCTCCCTCTCCCTCTCCCTCTCCCTCCCTCCCTCTCTCTATGTTGTGACTTCTGACATTTTTGGATGTTCAAAATTATTCTTCGGCAATGAATAGTTTTGAATTAAATCCTCTGTTCTGTCGCAGCGGATAGTGCGACTGCCTCACTGCTCCGTCGATCCTGACTTCCGGCGCTGTCTGTGTGGAGTTTGCACGTTCTCCCTGTGACTGCACGGGTTTCCTCCAGGTACTCCGTTTTCCTCTCACATCTCAATGATGTGCGGTTCAGCAGGTTAGTTGGCTGATCTAAATTGTCCCATTGGCGTAGGTGAGCAGTAAGATCTTGGGGGAGATGATGAGTACGTGGGGAGATTATAACAAAATCAGTGCAGATGGGCGGTCGATGGTCAGTGAGAATGATGGGCTGAGGGGCTTTTCTCTGTGGTGTTCAACTCTATGGTGTCAAAATCAAACTGGCCAACGTGCCTGCAGCAAGTCCCTGTGATGCGACGTGATCAGGTGATCGAGCAGAACACGGGGAGAACTCTGGAACTGCCTTCCTTGAAGTTCACCCGAGAGGAGAGACAAAAACCCGAATGAATGTTCCAGGAATCTCTGGCCGTTGGGCACCGGCCACTGGGAATGGGAATTAGATCCGCGTCTTGGATGTGAAGAGTCGCCCATCGAGTGATGTCGGGGTGATACATCCCTGTAACACATGGCTCCCTTTATCTGGTGGTTTGGTGAGGACAGCCCAGACAAGGTTACACATAACAAGTTATAAAAAGGTTATAAAAACCAGGAGACTGTGCAGTGTCACCAAGGTCAGGAACAGCTTCTATCCCACTGACATCAGACTCTCGAACGAACTTCCTGTATTATAAGATGGGCTCTTAGCCTCTCATTATGAACATTGCACTTTTTTGGTAGCTTTTAATCTTTAATCAGCACCGTTATTGTTTTACCTTATTCTACCTGGATGTACCGTGTAATGATTTAATCTGTATAAACAGAATGCAAGACAAGCTTTTCACTGTGTCTTGGTACATGTGACAATAATAAAACCATTCCAGTTTCATACCAGCATCTCCTCCATTGACACCAGAGATTCTGCAGATGCTGGAAATCCAGAGCAACACACACAAAATGCTGGAGGAACTTAGCAGGTCGGGCAACATCTTCCTCTGACAGTATGGCCTCCCCCCCCCCGGGTGCCCAGTTTGTTCACGCATCCCAAAGATTAGTTGCTGGGTTAATTGACCGCTGTAATTTGCCCCCAGTGTGCAGGTGAGGGGTAAATCTGGGGTTACTTGGTGGGAATGGGGAGGGAGAATAAAATGAATGGCTGATGGGCAGCACAAACTCAATGGGCCGAAGGGCCAGTTTCCATGCCCTGTAGGAGGACAGCCTACTGGTTTGGCTTTCCATCAAAGACCAGAATGTTTGCCGGTCTCATAGCCGTAGGTATCGTTCTCCGGACGGAGCCTTTATCCAATCAACAAGGAGGGAAAAGAAACTTCCACTTTATGACATTCTTCAGAACAAAAGTCTCACTCCAAAACAATACCCTCACTGATCAGACTGACACATGAAGCGAGACACAAAGCCTCATTCACGGACATCGCTGATGTTTGGCCTTAGGAATGGTTGCAATGCCTGGACCAAGAACATGACTGCTGGCTATTGTTGAGCCTCCACGTGATTTGATGTGTGGAGGGATGGTGGTGGGGTAGGGTCAGCTCTGTGTCACTCTGTTCAGAATCATGCTGATGGCCGCCCCGTGTTCTTTGGCGGTGTATTGCACTTGTTCCCGGGGGGTGGAGTTTGCAGAGGGGTCTGACCACCATGTAAATATGGTGTCTGGTTTGGCGGAGGTTGGGGGGGGTCTGGGTCCGTCATGCTCAGAAACCTCTGCCAGGTTGAATAAAATTGTCAACTCGTCAATGCTCCATGGTGGAGGACAGAGCATAGATTGATTCACAGTGTGCATGTCTTCAGTCATTTGTTGGGATCTGGCCGGCATTCCTTCCCAACCCCTAAATGCCCTAGAAAAGCTGAAGGTGGGCTGCTTCCTTGAACCACTGCTGGTCAGGGTCTCCCGCAGACGTTCTAGGATGCCACTGATGTGGCCGGAAGTTGGCGGAAGAATTGCTGTAAATGATTTGGATGTGAAAGCTCGAGGCATGGTTAATAACTTTCAGTAATGTTAATAAAAGAGGTTGTGTTTAGAAGGTTATGAAGAATTACGGGGGAACCTAGATCAGCTTGGAGTGTGGGCTGAGGACTGACAAATACATTTCAATCCAGATCAATGTGAGGTATTACATTTTGGGAGATCAAACCACAATAGGAACTAGAAAGTGAAACAAAGAGCCCTGGGGAGTGTTATGGAATAGAGGGACCTCAGAGTGCAAGTTGGGGGCGTGCTCTGTTGATTGTGGCTATGCTGTATTGTTGAGGGCATGCTATAGTAGCACAAGTAGTGTGGTGACTCCTGCGGGCTGCCCAGCGCGGTCCTCGCTGATTTGATTTGACGCAAGCGACACATTTGACCACGTTTTGACATTTCGATCTACGTGCAACAAGTAAAGCCAATTTTTAAGCGCCTAGTTCTCTGAAAGCAGCATCACAAGTAGACAGGATGGTGAAAAGGACTCTTGGCATGTTGGTCTTTGAGTCAGGGCAATGAGTAGAGGAGCTGGGAAGTTACGACGCAGTTATGTAAGATGTTGGTGAGGCAGCACTTGGAGTACTGTGGTCATTTCCTTATGCCATCGTGGACTCACCTTCACTCCTGAGCAGAGGAGAAGGGCTCTTGTGAAACACAAACTCGGCAAAGCATTAGGACCAGGTAGTGTGAACCCCGAGGTCCTGACGGAGTGTGCTGTGCAGCTGCGTGGATTTCTCCAGCGCATCTTCAATCGGAACCTCTGCCTGGAAAGGGTCCCAACTGTGTGGAAATCATCGTGCGTGGTCCCAATCCCCAAGAACGGCCAACCATAAGTCTTGAATGACTGCCCTGACCTCACCCTCTGCATGCCCCCTTGGCTGAACAGAGGAGCACTTTCAGTAATAGACTAAGACAACTGTATTGTTCCAAAGAGCCATATGAGGCCATTCTTACCCTCGGCCACTAGGCTCTACAATGAGTCAACCTATAGCCAGGAAAGTGAGGACCCCCCTCCTCCTGTTAGAATGATTGAGGTAACTTATCTTTTATTCTTTCTTACTTCTCTTCTAATATTTGTATATCTGTGCCCTTGTAATGCTACTGTGACACTGAAATTTCCTTTGGTATCAATAAAGTATCTACGTACAGTATCTCTTTATATAGATAGAGACAGGGGGCAGCAAAGGTTTACCAGGGTATCGCCTGGCCTGAGTTACAATGAGGTGTTGCGTAGACAGGGACTTTATTCCTAATGTTGGAGATTGAGGGGTGAATGAGCAGAGGCATATAAAATCTTGAAGGGGTACGACAGGGAGAAAGCATTTTGCCTTCTTCCCAGAGAGCTGTACTAAAAACAAGAAAGCATAGATTTAAGATCAGGGCAGGGGGTTTATGAGGGTCATCAGGGTCAGCTTCTTCACACAAAGGGTGCTGCGTATTTGGGACGAGCTGACGGAAACAGTGGTTGAGGTGGGAACATTAACAGCATTTAAAATTAAATCTAGATATCTTTCTACATAGATAGGCAAGGTTCAGAGGGCACTGGACCAAACCTGGGCAGATGGGACCGTCTCACCGGGGAACATATTGACATGGATGATTTCGGCTGAAGGGTCTGGTTCGTTGCTGTATGACTGGATGAGGAACTAGGAGGAGGGAGTTACATTAGAGCTGGATTAGTTTCGGACCAAGTTCCTGCCGTGGACCATCACCAGCACCATCCTCCACACCTCAAACAAGCTGGAAAATTAATGTGCCCAAAGGGCCATAAAATACCACAGCAAAAGAATGCCATTCAGCCCATTGAGTCTCTGGCAGCAGTTTCAGTGCTGTGATACTTTCCTCGGTTGAATAGGAATGGCCTTGATATGACTAGCAGTGTCTGGGGAAGGCATTGAAAGGTGGTTGGCCCGTGATTGTTTCCTTTGGAACAAGGGAGATGGAATGAAGGATGACAGGTCGGAGAAAAGAAGCCAAATTCCGCACACAGAGAGGGCCTCAGTGGAAGGCAGAAGATGAGGAAAAGGTTATTTGGAAGATGCAGAGGAGATTAACCAAGATGCTGTCTGGATTACAGATCATGTCTTATGAGGGAAGATTGAGCAAGCGACGGCTCTGCTCCTTGGAGTGAAGGAAGGTGGCAGGTGACTTCATAGAGGTGTATAAGATTAGAAATCGAGTTGACAGTCATTGCCTCTTTCCCAGGGCTGCATCGGCCAATACCAGAGAAGATTATTTTAAAGTGAGTGGAGGGAAGATTAGTGGAGATGTCAGAGGTAGGTTTTCTTTTACAGAGAGAGTGGGAAGTAGCGGGTAGCGGCAGAGGGATACATTAGGGACATACGAGGGCACCTGGATGAAGAGAATAGGCAATGAAGGAGGGGAGTAGATTGAACAAAGAGTAGGTTAAAAGAGTGGCGCAAGATCATGGGCCAAAGGACCTGTACTATTCAATGCTCTATGTTCTTACCCAGCATTTTCTGAGGGCCTGATCCTCACTGCTAGGAAGGGAGGTGGAGGCAGGAGCCCATCAGCCACCGGATTATTAGGTGAACAATTGTAACCCGAAGGGTCACAGGCCAAGCCCATTTTTAGCTACCATGGGTACAACGGGACAAATGGCCTGCCATGGCACCGTGAGTTTCCATGCTGGTGGGACCACCCGGACAAGCGTCCCTCCGAAAACGAGGAAACCGTGAGGGGCAGCTCAGGGATTTTCAACAGGCCACTCCTGTTGGAAAGGAGGGAAAAACAAGGAGGAATGCCGTGAGAGGAAGGAACTACAAAGGCCCCCCTTGTGTGGAAATTTATGGAAATTATTGCAGGGTTCTGAGCTGTACGTGGGCTCGCGAAGTGCAGGCCAACATTCTGCTGCCTCAGCTCGGGGAGGTATGAAGTGGATCGGGCCACTCCACACTGGAAAAGAAATCCCTGTCAGCCGGGTGTGAGGGGCAGTCGGCTCAGTGGGGCTTTATCATTCTGGATACATCAGGGCAACAAAGGTTCTGAGAGACCCAAAATGAGGGCAACTGCCTGACTACCATTGCTTCGTGTTAAATAGCAGGTAGGTGCTGTTGTGGCTTTAGAGCTCCCTTATATGGACTTTATGAGTAGGAAGCTCTAGGATTCCCCAGAGAGAATGGCAGAGTGTTGATTTCCAGCTGAGATCAAATGCTGCTTGGGATTTAACTAATTAAAGCAGTTTTGATGCTAAATCATATTCTTTATCAGAGGGACAAATAAGGCTGGGTGTCTCCCTTCCCTGTCCAGGCACTTGACTCTCTTTGACTCAAAGGCTGCTTTAATCCAGAGTAAAAGATCTGTGGACATTCTGGAAAAAAGAGGCTGCAGATGCTGGAGTGTGAAGCAAAACACAATCTGCTGGAGGATCTCAGCGGGCCGAGCAACATCTTTGAAGAAACGGGATCACTGATGTTTTAGGTTGAAACTCTGCATCGGGGCCTGAAACATCGATGATTCCTTTCCTCCCACAGATGCTGCTCAACCTACTGAACGCCTCTAACGCTCTGCTAACACTGGGGTGCTGGACCGAGGGGCTACTGCACCGTCGGAGGAGATGAGGTGATAACTTTAGCCACTGGGTAGAAAGTCATCTGGCCTCAAACCCAGCTACAAAAGGAGGAGGGTTGACCATAGGGCTAACAACCCCATCCTGTAAAATCCAGAGCTACAGAAATGCCAACAGAAGTTCCAAAGACCTCATCCCTGGGAGAGGAAGGATCCAGCAAGAAGATGGACTACACCTAGAGTCAACGTGAATGACTAGCCCAGGACAGAGGACTCTGGTGAACTCCTGTTGGTGGCCTGCACCCCAATAGGAGTGACAGGGATTAAGTAAGTGGGTAGAAAGTTGTTCACACAACTTTTTAAAATAAGGTGCCAAGTTATTGAAAACTAGGTGCAGCTTAACGCATGTTCCTGGGTGCCTCAGACCCTGAAGGAAAATTCACCTTCTCATTAATCTCCAGGGGCTTTGTCCTCCCTGTTACAAAGGAGCCTCAGATTACATCTGCCAGCTTGTGATTTTCAGTATCTTTGTCCTGAAAACCGGCAATTCGTATTGCCGCTCAGAATAAGCAGATTTGTTTAACCCGTGTCCCTCTAAAGCCACGCTGGTTAAAAGGGCAACACGCACACTACACACTTTGTCCTCGCTTACCTCCAAGCTCAGTGTTCTCCCCACCTGGGCTTCGCTTCTCGTGGCACAGAGACATGCAGGTTGCTAGGTTAAACTGCCTGTTGCAAATTGCCCCTTGTGTGTAGGTGAGGGGTAGAATGCGATGGTGGGGGACGGGGGAGAGGTTTTACGGGATCATTAGTGGCATCAGTTGGGGATGAGAATCGGGGCCTTTGCGGGCTAAATGGTCTCTTTTACTGTTGTACGGAATTATGAAGAACTTGGTGGTGTAATCAATAACATTAGTTCAGTTGTGCTTGGCTTTTCTGGTGGGAGGGTGCAAATTTAAATAGGGCATGAGGGGTAAGTTTTCACACAGAGGGTGGCGAGTATCTGGAAGGAGCTGCCAGAGGCAGTGAAAGAATTTGGATAGGTATATGGATGGTAGGGGTCTGGAGGGCTATGGTCCCAGTGCAGGTCGGTGGGAGTAGGCTGCTTAAATGGCTCGGCGTGGACTAGAAGGGCCAAGGGCCTGCTTCTGTTCTGTACTTTTTTACGACTCTAATTTTAAAACGTATTTGGACAGGTGCGTGGGTGGGATACGTTTGGGGGATACTGGTATCGAGTTGGCAAATGGGATCACTGTATATAGGCATCATGACTGAGTTGGGCCACAGGGCACCTTTCTGCGCTGTACACCTGTGGCTCTGTAAAAGTCCCATCACTCCTCCAAGGCTACCAGCAACCCTGGGACCTCCTACCCCTCACAGGTCCATCAAGTGCCCCTCTGATCCGTCTGACACTCCTACACCAGTCAGAAGTGCAGAGTACTCATTCAATTCCAATGAGTCAGGAGTGTGGGTGTGGGAGGGAAGAAGGGTACCTGAGAGAAACCTACATGGCCACAGTACTCAATATTCATCTTACTTTCACGGTTTGCCAACCTTTACACATTGGCATCTGTCAGTCTTTGTCTATGTACAGTTATTTTGTAAAATTCTATTATCTCTTTTTTTCCTGTAAATGCCTGCAAGAAAATGAATCAGAGGGTCACTGTTCCCTCTCAGCTGCGAGGGTGCGCAGCAGTAACTGAAACGTTCCCGTGCACACAGCCTTTATTGCCACCCAGCTGAGACTTTCTTTAATAAAGTATCATTCAAAGTGTAGTGTACTTTTCAGGCCGTGTAAAAATTTCCCCTCCAGAGCAATGGTTGGTCAGTAAGCTGTTAAAAAAAATTAGAGGGAACATGCTCAAGGTAGTATATGGTAACACATATGTACTTTGATAATGAGTTTACTTTGAACAGGGAGAACATGCAGACTCCACTTAGACAGCACCAGAGGTCAGGGTAGAACAGGGAGACTGGAGCCATGAGACCATGGCTCTACCAGCTGCCCACTGTGCCCCCCCTACCCCCACCCCCCCCGGCAGTGGTAAGACAGCAAGCAAGTTGGAGCTGTAATGCTCAGAAGGAACGTAGCAAAGTTGCATCTGGGATTACAGTCCTAATTGGAGATTACCAGCTCATTCTGCAAATGATTAACAAAGTAATCTTGAGGAAAAGTGGGGTGACTCTATTCCCAAACCGTCCAATGTCTGTCCATGGAATGATGTCTGTCTCTGGTTTTCTCTACTGCCACGTTGTCCATGGCCTCTCCACCACCATATTGTCCATTGCCTCTCTACTGTCACGTTGTCCATGGCCTTCTCCACTGCACTGTTGTTCATGGCCTTCTCTACCACTATGTTGTCCGTGGCCTCTCCACCACCATATTGTCCATTGCCTCTCTACCGCCACATTGCCCATGGCCTTCTCTACCATTATGTTATCCGTGGCCCTCTCCACTGCACTGTTGTCCATGGCCTTCTCTACCACTATGTTGTCCGTGCCCTTCTCTACTGTCACGTTGTCCATGGCCCTCTCCACTGCACTGTTGTCCATGGCCTTCTCTACCACCACATTGAGGCCAGATGCAGATTGGAGAAGCAACACATCATGTTTTGTCTTGGTAGTCTCCAACCTGATGTCAACAACATCAATATCACTGACTCCCTTAACCAATCCGTTCCGTTTTCCCTTGTCCCTGTGGTCCCATTAAGCCAAGGATTCCAAACTTTTTGATACCATGGACCAAGGGGTCTGCGGACTCCTGCTTTAACTCTTCCCTTTCCCCTCACCCACCCTCATGACCTGCCCATCACCTTCACCTCCTCCTTCTGATTCCCCCACCTCGTTCCCTTATTCCATGGATGTAATGTCCTCTCCTATAAGAATCCATCTTCTTCAGCTCTCTGTTTTCCTCACCTATCACCTTCCAACCTCATATCATTCCTTTTTCCCATTCTCACCCCACACCTCCATCCTGCCTTCCCCATCTCACCTGGATTCACCTATCTGCTTATGGCTCACCCGCTCCCCCTGCACTTTTTTTTATTCTGGCCTTTTCCTCCTTCCTTACCAACCTTGATGAAGCGTCTGAGCATGAAGCATGGTCCATTCGTTTCCCTCAATAGATGCAGCCTGATCTGCTGAGTTCCTCCAGTGTTGTATGTGTGTTGACCTTGAATGCTCCTTCCTGGTTTTCCACCCTCGGGCAGATATTAGCTAAAAAAGTACAAAGTACTGTGAATTTATTATAAAGTACATATATGTCACCATATACAACCCTGAGATTCACTTTACTATGGGCAATCACAGTAAGTACAAGCAACACGATGGAATCAGTGGAAGACTACAAACAAATAAAACAACAAACTATGCAAATACAAGAAGAGAGAGAGAAAGAAACAGTAATAATTTCTTCATCTTCTTCTTCTTGGCCACCGGCAGTCATATTTGACCATGGATATTGAGTCCGAGTTGTCTAGGTACGCAAGCCAGGGCAGTACAAATTGGAGAACAAGCTATTGCCCATGTAGCAACTCCCTCTCTCTAAGTATCTGATGAACCCAAAGGGACGGCAGAGTCCGATACAGTTAGGCACCAGCTGCCAGTCAACATCGAACTCAACGTAGGACTCCATTAGGGGCTCCAGCTCCGGATATTTCCCTCGGGGTTTACTCCCGAAGCCTTCCCCATGAGTGGGTCTAGCCGCCAGGGGTTTGAAATCAGAGTTTTCCTTCTCCTAGATGAGTTGCCAACCACGGCTGATGAGCCCTATTGAAGCGACTGGTTTTAAGGCACCCATTGCCTGCGTTTGCCCCTCCTTCTGTCTGTTAGAAACAGTTCCGCCAGGCTTAGCAGCTAAGCCACACATGAAGGCCGGGAGCTGGACTTGGTTGTCAGAAGCTATTTAAGAGGTGCACGCCATTGAGAGCATTTAGTAGGTAGTGTGAGCTTGTCCCCATTACCAGCCACGGCTATAACCTTAAGGAACCTTAAGTAATAAAAGTAATAATAATAAATAAGCAAACAATTATGATATTGGAGCTGTGCTTAGCTCACAGTCATAATGTAAAGCGAGTAGAGCAGGGGCTAAGCTCACAGTCCTGTGGTGCCCCTGTGCTGAGGGAGATTGT
Organism: Hypanus sabinus; assembly: GCF_030144855.1. NCBI lineage: Eukaryota > Metazoa > Chordata > Chondrichthyes > Myliobatiformes > Dasyatidae > Hypanus > Hypanus sabinus. Next base: position 19,729,986 of record NC_082734.1, read on the forward strand.
GGAGGAGATGTTGTTGCCAATCTGAACTGACTGGGGTCTGCAGGTGAGGAAATGGAGATCCAGCTGCACAATGAAGTATTGAAGGCCTAGGACTTGAAGGTTGTTAATTAGTTTTGAGGGGAAGAAGGGATTGAATGCTGACCTGTAGTCGATGAAGGGGGTTCTGAAATCTTCTCTGTCCAGAGGAGCTGAGTGAAGAGCCAATGAAACAGCACCTGCTGGGATAATAATTAAAAGGTATTTTCCAGGTACAAAAGTGAAGTTGTTTTGCTAGGAATGATACCAATCCTGTAATCATGTTTTTTTTTACTGTAAAGGTGCAGCGCTGGGTATTCACGGTCTGTAACGTCTGGTTTCGTCTTACAGAGTGGGTGAACGGTGTCAGAAATGGAGAAGCAGTTCGGTTTTGCCGCACGCGTTGCAAGGAAGCCACCGCTGAGCCCACCGCTGTCTCAGGAGCGCCAGAGGCATGGAGAGGGGCGCCCTTCGCACAACCTGCTCCAGAGTCAGCCCCGCCTTGACCAGGGGCTCAGGCAGCAGATCCTGACTCCCATCCTGAAGCGGAAGATCACCATCGATTCCTTCTCGCAGTGCTCGGGCAGCCTGCTGGACAACAGGAGCCAAGACCCTGCCCCCGGGCCTGCTCGGCAGCTTTCGGCCCGGTCCAAGGTGGCGGGGGGCTCAGCAGGACGGGGTCCGGGCCCCAGCGTACCCAGTAGCCCACGTCCTGGCTGGATGGTCAAGGTTGATCCGTCTGACGCAGATCTCGGCAGCTCAGCGGCTCCCGCGCGGGATGTGACCGGAGAAAGGTGCATGAACAGGCAGCCGAGCCGGGTGGGAGAGGCCGTCACCGTGCACAAGGACATCACCATCGCAGAAGCACGGAGGCAAAAAGCTGACTTGGACCGGCTCCTCGAGAAAGCCGCGGTCCTACCGAGCCGCAGTTCAGCGGGACAGACGAACCCCAGCCCTCACTCAGACCTCTGCTCTGTACAATCAGGACCATGTATGCGGAACTCCCAGCACGATCGACCTAGAAAGGCTCCGGATTTTAAGCCAGCTTCATTTCCAGGCTCGGAGAGCTTCGGTTCTCGCTCCTGGGTGGACTCGGAGATGCCCTGCACTCAGCTCCCTGCCCCAGTGCAGCCTCTGGCCCTTCCTGCAGACAGTGAGAGTCTGGGGCCGGACTACTCTGGTATTGTCCCCAGTCACAAAACTAAACCCCAGAGCATCCCTCAGAGGGCAGACGCACGATATTCATGGGGTCTGGGCAAGGGCGAGCCACCTCGTGATGAGAAAAAGCCACAAGTCACGTACCATGTCAGGTTAGGCCCGTGTATTCTCTTCCCAGCCAAAGACACCACGAGCCAAGGGCCCAGTCCTGAAGGCGCGCTGAGGGACGGAGGGACACCAACAGATCTCCGCAGGTCGTTAAGCAAGGACGCTAGGAGTGCTTTTGAGTGCAGGAGCCTCATCCCCACTCGAGATGCTGGGTTCCCTCCCAGTGAGCAAAGGCCAGGGTTTGGAGATCGGCTCTCGCCCCCTCCAACGGAGAGCCGGCCACCCAGGGCGAACCGCGCCGAGCAAGAAGGCGAACTCTCAGCACCGGTTCAGTTCAGAAAGATCAGGAGAAGGATGCAGAGGGGGGGCTTCAGGGACGTTCTGGTCTTCAGAGTGCAGAATCTACCGGCAAGTTCGGGCCCTTTGAGTTCAGAGAACTGGGACCAGGGTCAAGAGAAGAAGCAAGACACGTCAAACAGTTTCGGATTTACCTTGGTACCAAAGAGAAGAACTTCTCCTGAAGGTTAGGCCAGTTCATTGATGTCCTCCTGTTTAAGGGCCAATTATTTATGCTCCAGTGTAAGAAGTAAGCCTAAACCCATCCATCAGGGTGCTTTGGTATCTTCAAATGTCCACTCCACCAATCTCGTGGGGCAGGACGCTAAACAGCAATAACCCTCCCTTGCTCTCTTGTCTTTCTCTGTCTTATTGTTGCTATACTCTTTTGCTTAAGGTCTGAAAGCACCGCCGTTGTCCCTCATCCTGTGCATTCCTCTCCGCTCTCCACTCACACAATCCAGTCAGGAGCAGGCCACTCAGCCCCTCAACCCTGTTCCACCATTTAACAACAACGTGACCAGTCAGGCTGGGCAACATGTGGTGGCCTTCCCTCCCCTCCCCCTGCCGCCTCTGCCTGGTACATAAAATCCCTGCTTTCTCCGCCCTTGGCAGAAGTGAGGTAATAAGAAACCGTGAGGGAAAGTGTTTGCACTCAAATGGCATCCTGTTGTAGCCCCTAGTTTGAGATTCTTCCACAAGAGGGAGCATCCCCTCCACGTGCACCCTGTCAAGACCCCCCAGGAGCTATTCCATTTTAAATAAGCTCCCCCTCATTCTTCTAAACTCCAGCAGGTACAAGCTCAGCCTGCCCAATCCTTCCTTGTGGAACAACCCACCCATTGCAGGTATTAATAGTAAACCCCAGGGCAGCCAACATGCTTCAGGGACAGCTTCTTCCCCTCTGCCGTCCGATTTCTGAATGGACATTGAACCCATGAACACTACCTCACTACTTTTTTTAAAATTTCTACTTTTGTACTATGTATTTAATTTAACTATATATTTACTATACTATATTACTATATATTTAACTATATATTTACTTTAATTTGTGTATTTTTCTATCATTATGTATTGAATTGTATTGCTGCCAGAAAGTCAATAATTTTCACGACATATGCTGTTGATATTAAATCTGATTCTGGTTCATAGAACAAAGAACACAGAGCAGGACAGCATGGGAGTGATGTTGGTACCAAACAAATTAAGCTAATGGCACTTAATGAGTTTGTGCCTGTTCATGGTCCATATCCCTCCATTCCCATGCCTCTCTAAGAGCCTCTATCATGTCCGTCTCCACCACGGCCTCCGGCAGCATTTCCCAGGCACCCTCTGTGTAAAAACCCTGCCTCGGTACACCCGCTCGGAACCTTGCCCCCTCACGTTAAATGCTGCCCCTGGGTATTTGAAAATCCTCTCACAATTTTATGAACTTCTACCAGGTCTGCCCTCGGTCTTCCTTGAATAAAGACGTTAATTCCCGTGTACAGAGCTAAAGATGACAGGTCACTGGTGTCCCGTTGTCACTGAAGATCAGGCTCCCACCTTTTTAATTCCCTTCCCAAAAATATTCAAACTCCTCATTTTGGAAAATTTATTTATTGGGATACAACGAGGAATAGGCCAACCAGCCCTTCGAGCAGCACAACCGCTGATTTAACCTAACATAACCATAGGATAATTTTACATTGACCAATTAACCTAACAACCAGTATCTCTTTGGACTGTGGGAGGAAACCAGAGCACCCGGAGGAAATCCACACAGTCACGGAGAGAAACTGTTGAAGTCAAACTCATTTGCCGTTCTTCAATCCAGGTCAGGCTTCAGTTCTCTCCAAGGCCATTTAAACTCAGAATTCATACGATCATGGCACAAGAGATTGTGCAGATGCTGGAAATTGGGATCAAAACACAAACACAAACACACACACACACACACACACACACACACACACACACACTCACCTGGAAGAGCTCAGCAGGCCAACAGCATCTACGGAAGGAAATGAACAGTTGGCATTTAGAGCAGAGTCCCATTGTCAGATCTGACCTGCTGCGTCTCTCCAGTATTTTGTGCAAGTTAATTCTTATGATCTTGAACAGCACAGTCTGAGTATGAATCTTGTAATCTCTGGTAAATTATCAGGCGTATATATCCCTGTAAAATACTTAAACTACATATAATCCAATGTTCCCTCTAATTTGTGATGTCCAGTGTGCACAAAAGGCTTGTGCTGTGCAATTTTTTGCCCAGTGACAACATGTGCGCACTGAATTTTACATCTAAAGGTATTCATTTCAACAGCTAGCAAAACACTGTCAATAAGAACTTTGATCTCCTCTGGATTTGATCGTTTTCACTCTCGTTCATCTGCTCTCTCACAAAACATATGTAGCAGGCCTGTAGCAAGTAATGAAGGATTTTTTTCCATGGAGCTTTTGTTTGTCCATGTGTGATTTGCTTGCAAAATGATGCTTTAAAAAGTCGAATTCCAAATATCACTCCACTTCTTCCCACTTGCAAATTCTCCAGCAGGTTTTGCATTGTGACAATACACACAGGTAACACCAGTTTCCGGATGGTACATAAATATTTCCCGTAGCTGCACGTTCCTGACCTCATGAGCTCTCGGTGAAGCAGTTTCTACTGTTTCATTAAGCCATTCCACTTTAAATGAACTAGCAGTTAATTTATACTTCGCACCTTTTGCTTCTTTGGAATTCAACATAGTGAATCATTAATTTCTTCAATAAAAACAGAATAAATAAACCAGTTCTAAAATCTGCAGACAAATCACCACCATCTCCACATTGCAAACACCGTCCGCATCAGAAACCAGAAAGGGAAATGTGATTGTGTACAGTTGTAACATATACTTAACATGCCAACAAAGTCAATGGTGACAAACTTTGGTGCGCAGTTTAAATTTCACTGTGAGTTATCAATGAAAGATGTGTGTGCACGCACACGGGCATACCTTAGAGGGAACATTAATGTAATCTCCGATAGTCCAGTCAAGTCAGTGGTAGTTTATTTATACAGTTTATAGTGTCTCAGGGTTCAGCTGGAGACTATAATCACTGGTTGCTCATCAGGCCTCAAAGTTCAAAGTACATTTATTATCAAAGTGCATATACATTTTACAACCTTGAGATTCGTCTCCTAACAGGCAGCCACAAAACAAAGAAACCCAAAAGAACCCATTTTTTAAAAAGACCATCAAACACCCAATAAGTAAAGAGAAAAGAAAATATGTCATGCCCATAAAAAGAACCCATATACATAAAAAAAGGACCGTCGAACACCCAATGTGCAGAGAGAGAGAGAGAGAAAAAATCCACAAGCAACTAGCGTCCTGAACTGAACCGCCCTATATTTCAGTGCAGAGCCAAGCAAACTTCATGAAGCAGCGATCTGAACAGGCCCGTCCCTTGCTTCCGGCCTGGACACTCAGAACTTTTTCGATCTGTAACCTCAGCTTAACGTGGCCTTTTATCCCCTGTGACTAAAGGGGACCTATAATTTCTACTTGTTTGATCGTTCTTTGCTGGTCTTTATCCCCAATAATGAAACGGTATCTGTAATTTGTGGTGGTCTTTAATGGGCCTGGAATCCCTATTGCTCGAAGGATTCAATCGGCCTTGGTCTTTTTAGTAAAATTCTCTGAATCTAGCTCCCTCATGACTTCAATAGCACAAAAACCTCCCCCCTCCCCCAACACACATTGATTCATTTTTTTACATGTTCCACAGCAGTTTTGTAAACCTTCCAGCGAGTTTAAGGGGAGTGCAGAAAGGGGGCCATGGTAACCTTACGATGAACGGGGGTACTGGGGCCTCGATGCGTTTAAGGGGTCCATGGGAAATGACGACCAGGGAGTGGGGATGTCCAACAACTGGGAATTCTGAATAATTGGATAGTAGATCAGAATGAGGTAATATCAGTGACATACGCCATGAAATTTGTTGTCTTTGCGACAGCAGTGCAATGCAATACATAATAATAGAGGAAAAACTGTGAATTTAAGTGTATATATAAAATAGTTATAGTTAAATTCAATGAATTGTGCAAAAATAAAAATAGAAAATAAGTCGTGAGGTAGTGTTCATAGTTTCAATGTCCATTCAGAAATCTGATGGCAGAGGGGAAAACGCTGCTCCTGAATCGCTGAGTGTGGGCCTTCAGGCTCCTGTACCTCCTCCCTGGTGGTAGCAATGAGAAGGGGGCATGTGCTCAATGGTGGATGCTGTCTTTCTGAGTCACCGTTCCTTGAAAATTTCCTGGATACTGTGGAGGCTCATGCCCATAAAGGAGCTGACTAAGTTTACAACTCTCTGCAGCTTATGTTAATATTAGCCCACCCCACCCCCATACCATGATGCAGCCAGTTAGAATTATTGTTGTTTTACTGCGATTAGTGGACAATTCTAGGATCAAGCTTACCAAGAGTCCCCCAACATAAACGACCTTCCATAGGGTGAAAGGGAAGGTGAGTGTCTTATATGAGGTCAATAAGAGATGCCAACTTCCCTCGAAAATCAACAGAGGCTGTGAGGAGAGGATAAAAATGGAAAATTCTAGAAAGACTCACCAGGTCAGGCAGCAACTGTGGAGGGAAACTTTACTAGTCTTTGAGGTAGATGTGGCGGGAGTGGGAGTTCCTTCCCCCCTCTCCCCAGAAAGAATAACTACTTACAGGGAGCTCTCAGAGAATTGTGAGCTGGGTGACCTCAGTGACCTGCAAAAGGATGTGAAGATTGAGGCCTCAAAGAAAGGCCTCAGACTAGGCTGAGCCCAGCTGGTGGTGGGCTGGCTTCCCACCTGCCCTGTACCAGGCATGGCTCCCACCTGAGCAGCAAGGCCAAGCCTAGGCCTGGGCCTGAAGTCCAATATTCAGCCTGGGCATCACCTGCCCATAACCACCTTAAGTCACAGCCTCAACCTACCCCCTGTTGTTAACACACCAGTAACCATGGCACTGCCTCACCCCTACACCTTCCTCTCTGTGTGGGGATGAACCAGGCACCAGAAACACTGAGGCTGGGCGACTTGGTCAGCCATAAACTGAGAACCAATCAGCTGGTGTGAATGGGACGGCAGGTCACCCACCGTACCACAGCAGCCAATCCCTGGCTTTCCCCTATGTGTCATGATAGGGGGCGACAAAGAGCAAAGGTGGGGCAGCGAGACAGCAGTGGGGAATTCAGCAACAGGCAGCCCCTGGGCCTTCTCGAGGTGGGCCCACTCCCAGCCAACTGCAGGTCAGCCTGTTGAAATTGATGTGAGTTTGGTTCTCAGCTAACTGCTATTCCTTATCAGTCTTCACCTCCTGCAGTGTTTCACTGAGATAGAGGGCTAGTAACTCGAACATCACAGCTAATGCCCTTTTCTAACACGCAGAACCTTGAAGACGTCTTGAGAGTTGAGCAGTGAGTACAGAACCCCCCTGCTTCTCTGCTGTAATGGGGTTTGAAACTGTAGAAGTGTTAGAGGGCTGGATGGAGGGGAGGGGGGTCGATCTGCAATTGTTCCACCAAGATTGGACACAGAACTTTAAAGCCGCTTCAGAGCAGGATGAGAGGCAGCTGGAGGAGTTCCTGGAGGGAGTGGCGTGGGAAGTAGGTTGGGGAGGGGACAGAAGAGGACAGGGCAGCGGGAGGGGCAGAGGGGAGCGCAGAGCACGAGGCTGAGGGCAATCAATGTGGGACGGGAGCAGGGGGTCGAGGGTGGTTTGGGTGAAGAGCAAACTTGTCGATTGTTCCTGTCAGGGGGACCCAGCGCAGCGTTAGTAGGCGGGAAGTTTGCTTGGAAACAGGTAGAAATGGCAGAGGAGGAGGGGGAGTGCGACTGCGGAGGAGAGGTGTTGAGGGGGGTGAGATTGTGAGGAGAGGAAATTGTAGGTAGAGAGAGCCTGTAGGAGGAGGGGGATTGTGAGGGAAATGGACTATGAGGAAGGAAGCAGCCCACACTCAGTAAATTCTCTGCAGAAGTGGTGTGTGGTAGAGGAAAGATACTGGAAGTGGGGGTTATAGAGGTGACAGAAGTGGTGTGTGGCAGGAGGGATGCAGGTAGTGAGGGTTATAGAGGTGACAGAAGTGGTGTGTGGCAGGAGGGATGCAGGTAGTGAGGGTTATAGAGGTGACAGAAGTGGTGTGTGGCAGGAGGGATGCAGGTAGTGCGGGTTATAGAGGTGACAGAAGTGGTGTGTGGCAGGAGGGATGCAGGTAGTGAGGGTTATAGAGGTGACAGAAGTGGTGTGTGGCAGGAGGGATGCAGGTAGTGAGGGTTATAGAGGTGACAGAAGTGGTGTGTGGCAGGAGGGATGCAGGTAGTGGGGGTTATAGAGGTGACAGAAGTGGTGTGTGGCAGGAGGGATGCAGGTAGTGGGGGTTATAGAGGTGACAGAAGTGGTGTGTGGCAGGAGGGATGCAGGTAGTGAGGGTTATAGAGGTGACAGAAGTGGTGTGTGGCAGGAGGGTACAGGTAGTAAGGGTGACAGTGGTTTTCAAGGTAACCTACACCAGGGGCAATTAACACCAGCCAATTCACCCACCAACCTTTTGGGATGGGGGAGGGAAGCGGAGCATGTGGGGGAAATCCACGTGGTCACAGGGAACACGCGTGAACTCCAGACAGCGGCGGAGGTCAGGGTTGAACCCGGGTCTCTGAAACCGTGAGCCAGCAGCACTGACCTCACCGCTGGGCCGCACTGCCGGCTGGACCTCCTGCCTCTGCCGGCTGTGTGCTGGCTGGCGGAATCAGCTCGGTGTAAGTCTTCAAAGCTGAGCGAGCGGAGAGAGACCGTATCAGGCTGACGGCGGGAAGTTCACAGCGTGCCACACTGGGTCGAGGGCATGAGGGTACGCACTCAGAGTTGGTGGGGCTACAGGTGCAGCCAGTGGGATGGGGACAGTTTCTCGCACTGATGAACGCAGGCTCTTCCTCAGCTACTTTCAGTTTGTAATTCTGTGAGTGAACAACAAGTGTGAGTGTGTGTGTGCTTGAAACTGCGTATGTATACTCGTGTGTATAGGTTGCATGTGTGTGTATCTGTAGGTCTGTGAGTGAGACTTTGTGTGTCTGTGTATATATGTGAGTGTATGTGTGCATGAGACTGTGTTTACGTGTATGTATGCACGTACCAAGTTTGGAAGGCAAATACAACTGCAGATACTGGAGTATGAGACAAAAGTTGAAATGCTGGAAGAACGTAACCAGTCAGGCAGAATCTGGAGAGAGATAAACAAGTCGTGTTTTGGGTCAGCGAATCTTCCTCAGCACAGGATCAGCTGATAAGCAGCATGAGTACTGACTGAAGTATTTTCCTGCACACTGGGCGTTTGACGGTTTTCTTTCTTTAATGGGCTGTATTGGGCTTCTTTGCTTCATGGCTGCCTGTAAGGAGACGAATCGCAAGGTTATATATAGTACACGTACTTTGAACTTTGTAGAACAGCACAGGAGCAAGCCCTTCTTTCCAGCTCATCCACACTGACTGTGATGTCCATCTTTGCCAATTCTATTTACTGCATTAGACCCGTAGACCTCTACCCCTTTCCTATCCGAACCCATCCAAAGGCCTTTTAAACATTGTTATTGTCCCACCTCCACCACTTCCTCTGGCAGCTCATTCCAGATATTCACCATTCTCTGTGTGAAACACTGACCCTCTCAGACCTGCCTTAAATTCTCCCCCCTCACCTTAAACCCGTGTCCTCTTCTTATACACTCTCTTGTCCTGGGATGACTCTCTACCATGTCTATGCCTCTCATAAATGTAAAGTCGCCATTCAACCTCCTACGGAACTATGCAAAAGCCTTTGGCACATATATATAAGCAGGGTGCCTAATACAGTCCTGTACTTGTCAACCTGGGGCGGAGAGCGAGTTTGCAGATCTGGCGGGAGCAGGGAGTGTTGTGATTGATGAGGGTGGAGCACAATGGGAGGGGTGTGGGACAGGTGGCAGAGAAGGAGTGCCAGGGATGGGGGGAGGGTGGCACAGGCAGAGACACACCCAGCCCTGGGACACAGGGCAAGGTCATTTGATTCCAAATATTTTGGTTTATTGATCATTACAGAACGTCTCTCTGGTGCTTCCCACTCCCTCTCCCTGCCCCCTTCCCACTCTCAGTGCACAACAGAGACCCATACCAGAATCAGGTTTATCATCACTCACACACGTCATGTCTTACACTGTTTTTGCAGCCCCTCCCTGACTTGTCCTGCTGTACTCTGGGAATGGTCCCACTCACAGATCAATGAGATGATTCAGAAGAATAAAGTGGTGGCCTTGTCCCTTTTTTTATATATCACTGATTTAGATGATATGAAGCAGGGTCTCTGCCAGAAACGTCAACTGTCTATGCATTTCCATAGATGCTGCCTGACCTGCTGAGTTCCTCCAGTATTTCATCCGTGTTGACGTGAAATCTGCTGTTTTTCAGCAGAAGTAGAGTGCAAAGATATAAAATTACTATAAATTACTGAAATACAAATAATCAGGAATAACGAGGTAGTATTCACGGGTTTGTGAACTGTTCAGGAATCTAATGGCAGGGTGAGTGGGTGAAGAAGCTGCTTTTGAATCGTCCAGGGCGAGGCCTCAGGTTCCTGGACCTTCCCTCCGGTGGTAGTAAGGAGAAGAGGGCACGTCCTGTATAGTGAGGGTCCTTGGTGATGGATGGCGCCTTCTTGAGGGAATCCTCGATGGTGTGGAGGGTTGTGCCCTTGACGGAGCTGGTTGAGATTCTGCACATTCGGAATTAATGCCTCTTAACGCACCTTGTTCCAGACCGATTAGTCCCGTTCGCAAGGGGGCTCTCAGCCAGAGGCCGTTCAGCCAGATTCTAGCAATCTGCTGGAGGAACGCAGTGGGCCCAGAGGCATCTGTGGGGGAAAGGGGAGGGGGAGGTCCAAACTCTGAATGGGGGACTGCCTGGGGATTTGGACCTGAACGGTAGACAGCTCCTTCATCTCCCGCAGATGCTCGCTTTCTTCCAGATTGTCCGTCGCTCCAGATTCCATCACTGGCCCCCTCCTGTGCCCACGCCCCCGGCGAGGTAACGCGTCTGCCGGGGGGAAAGCCCGGGCGGTGGCTGTGCTCGGGGGGTTGATGAGCATCTCCGGTCTGAGCATGCCTGGCGGAGGGCAGGGGGGCTCAGCTGCCGAGGGAAGCTCTGGCGTCTCAGAAGGGAGTGGTGGAGTCTGTGATGTGATGGGGCAGCCGCTCCTTCCATAATCTGCTCACGTGACGGCAGTGGGGCCAGGATCCCAGGAAAACACAAGGATATTATCAGGTCGCCGCCGTAAATATTCGACGGGCTCCGGCTGAAATCCGAGGCGGCCGGCGCAGGTACTAGCAGCATCCGGATGTGGCAAGGTAGTGGCTTCGCTTGGTGCCTTTTGTATGTCGTGCGTCGCTTGTGGGCGAGCCCCCGGCTCTCCATCTCCCCTTCCCTCCCTGCTCTCCGGCGGGGAGATTCCCAGACCCGGGATCGACAAGGGTGGCTGCGCGTTGTGTCCGCGGAAAGATGGGCTGCTTCCATGTTTCAGTGGAGCGATGGAGCGATTAACTGTTCGGGTCCCAGCCTCTCGGGTTCACTTTGTCCGTGTTCGGTGGGAGAGAACCATTTTCGATTCACAGGTTATGTGTTCATCGTTCCCAACCCGCTCGCCGTCATTCGGGCGTTTGTATCTGCACCCGTGATTCGTCTCTGAGAGTTTCCCTCTGTCACACCCCGGATCATCGTCCGTGTCTTTCCCCATTCACCATCTGAAACCCCGTGTCTCACCCCCTGTTCTAACACGTCCCATCCGCCTCACCCCCTCTTTCAACACGTCTAACCCGTCTCATCCACTGTTTCAACACATCTCGCCTGTCTCTTCCCCGTCTCACTTTCTGATTCACCTACCGTGTCCCACCCCAGACTGTCTCCCCCCCAACTGTCTACTCCCCCTGGACTGTCCCCCCCCCCACACCCCAGTGTCTCCATCCCAAACAGTCAACCCCCCCCCCCATACAGCCACACCCCTGGACTGTCTGTCCCCTCTGATTTTCTCCCCTCCAGACTGTCTACCATCCCCACCCCAACTGTCTTCCCCTCGTCTCAGCTCGGTCCGCACCCTGTATGAGCTGCACAAAGGGATGCAGATTTGGCCTCACAGTTGTGGATATGCCCCTACCAGTCAAACCACAGCGGTGACTTGTTTCACAGGGGGCGGGCAGTTGCCTGGGCTGTGCTTGCCCAATGCACCTCACCTTCACCTGTGCCATTGACACATTGCGCTTAAAGACTCCCCTTTCACTGAGTTCCGGCTGGAACTTCTCCACTCTCCATGCCGGGTCCCGTAAGGAAGTCGGCCTTCAGCCGGGGTCACATCAGTGCAGTGGTTAACGGAAAGTTTGTACAGCACCGGCGATCAGCCGTCGGGGTTCAGTTCCCAGCACGGTCTGTAAGTTTGGCCGTTCTCCCCATGACCGTGTGGGTTTCCTCGCACAGCCCAAAGACGTCCAGGTTCATGTTAGTAAGTTGTGGGCACGTCACTTTGGTGCTGGAAACGTGGCCACACTTGGGAGTTGCCCCCAGCACATCTTTAGATTCGGTTGGTCGATGACACAAAAAAAAATGCATTTCATTGTATGTTTTGATTTGCCTGTGACAATTAAAGCTAACCTTTAATCTTTAAAATCTGTTATTAAAAAACAGCGAGTGTCCATTCTGTCACCCAGAGACACCCCAACGGTGAGACCCACGGATCCGTGGATCAACCTGCTGAAGGTCTGAGTGTGGTCTCCGCTGCTTTTGCTGGAAGAGTTGAGGGAACCTGAGAGGGGTGGGTCATGGGGAGGGCAGGCTCCCACTTGGATCTGAGCCCTTTTCAGTTCGAAGTGACATTGCCCACCCTGGCAGGGCTGGCCACTTCCCGAAGTGGTCCCAGCACCGAGAGCACTCGGTGAAAAGGGAGGTGAGGGCTGCAAGTGGTCATTCCATTTAAACAGGATCTCAGCACTCTCACAAAAGATGATTCCTTAAAAGGAACTGCTTTAAGGAAGCTCCTGAGGAAGGCCTGCCTTTTGAACAGAGCCCTGTTGGTCAGCTGCTTGGTTATGGGTATTCTACTTCCTGTGACAGAGACTCCAACCGTCCACTGGATCCCACAGGGTCACAGGGTCCAACCGTCCATTGGATCCCAGAGGGTCACAGGGTCCAACCGTCCATTGGATCCCAGAGGGTCACAGGGTCCAACCGTCCACTGGATCCCACAGGGTCACAGGGTCCAACCGTCCACTGGATCCCACAGGGTCACAGGGTCAAACCGTCCACTGGATCCCACAGGGTCACAGGGTCCAACCGTCCACTGGATCCCACAGGGTCACAGGGTCAAACTGTCCACTGGATCCAACAGGGTCACAGGGTCCAACCGTCCACTGGATCCCAGAGGGTCACAGGGTCAAACCGTCCACTGGATCCCACAGGGTCACAGGGTCCAACCGTCCATTGGATCCCACAGGGTCACAGGGTCCAACCGTCCATTGGATCCCAGAGGGTCACAGGGTCCAACCGTCCATTGGATCCCAGAGGGTCACAGGGTCCAACCGTCCACTGGATCCCACAGGGTCACAGGGTCAAACCGTCCACTGGATCCCACAGGGTCACAGGGTCCAACCGTCCACTGGATCCCACAGGGTCACAGGGTCAAACTGTCCACTGGATCCAACAGGGTCACAGGGTCCAACCGTCCACTGGATCCCAGAGGGTCACAGGGTCAAACCGTCCACTGGATCCCACAGGGTCACAGGGTCCAACCGTCCACTGGATCCCAGAGGGTCACAGGGTCAAACCGTCCACTGGATCCCACAGGGTCACAGGGTCCAACCGTCCACTGGATCCCACAGGGTCACAGGGTCAAACCGTCCACTGGATCCCACAGGGTCACAGGGTCAAACCGTCCACTGGATCCCTAGAAACCTGTTCCCATTTCCCTCTATCCTGGCAACTTATTTTATATCCCTATGATAAAGAAGGAAGCTATTTATCTGAATGACTCTGGGCAGGTTCACAGAGCCATGCCCATTCCCTAAAACTGATTCCCATCAATTCCCACCTGATTCTGCCAGTCACGACACACTAGGGGCAGTTCGCAGAACCCAGCCAACCTTTGGGACGCGGGTGGAAACTGGAGCACCTGACGGAAACTCGTTTGGTTACAAAGAGGACATGCGAACTCCACACGAGGATCAGCATCGAGCCCAGGGTGAACCAACAGCACTGGCACTTACCAGAACTAAACCAAATTCCTTACTGCACGTGCCAGCTGGTTACAAACTGTACGTTTGAACTTCAGCAACCCACCCAGTGAAGGTGCTTCCAAGTAGAGAAGGATCTTGGGATGCAAGTCCATAGCCCCCTGAAAGTACTGCCCATATTTATGGGGTGGTAAAGAAGGCATGTGGCATGCTTGTTCCTATTGGTTGAGGTCTTGAGTGCAAGGGTCAGGAAGTTGTGTTGTAGCTTTACAAAACTCCAGTAATCTACATCTGGAGTGTTGCATTCATCACGATCCCTGCTGATTTGATTTGACACAAAGGACACACTTCACTGTATATTTTGGGATACATATGACAAATAAAGCTAATCTCTCTTTAGCAACACACACAAAATGCCAGAGGAACTCAACAGTGCCAGAGGAACTCACCAATCTTCAGTGCCTAAGACAGGACTTACCTTAGTCCTGAAGAAGGGTCTCGGCCCGAATCATTGACTGTTTATTCATTTCCCTGGATGCTGCCTGACCTGTTGAGTTCCTCCAGCGTTTTGTGTGTGTTGCTTTGGATTTCCAGCATCTGCAGAATTTCTCATGTCAATAATCCCTCTTCACCTCTTGTCACCCCACTACAGGAAGGACATTAAGGTTTTGGAGAGGGTGTAGAAGAGGTTCACCAGGACACTGCCTGGTTTAGGGGGCATGTGCGATCAGGAGAGGCTGGATAAATTTGAGCTGCTTTCCCTGGACCGGCAGAGGCTGCGGGGAGATCTGACAGAAGTTTATAAGATTATGAGGCACAGATAAAGCAGACACCCTGTATCTTATTTCCCCACTAGAAATCATAAATTTAAAGTGAGAGGGGTAAAGTCAAATGAGATGAGTGAGGTAAATTGTTATTAACGTGACGGATGCCTGGAATGTGAGGCCTGATGGGGGTGTGGTGGTGGAGGAAGATACACTAGGGGGCTTTAAGAGGCTCTTAGATAGTCAGAGAATAAATGGATGTGGACTTTGGCAGGCAGAAAGGATTGGTTTGGAGGCCAAAGAGTCTGCTCCTGAGTTATGTTGTTCCCTGTTCTATAAGGCTGCTCTGGAACTTCCTCCACCTTCAGCAGTTTAATTGTCCACCAGCACTCAGGGCTAGATACAGCAGTGCTGTTGTCTTTTGATCATGAAATCAGTGGGTTCTAACCATTGGTCTGCTGACTGAGTTGTGTACAAGTATTCAGTGGCATGTCTCAGCTTCACCAAGGTGGCGGTTGCTGCTGCTCCCAGCATGCACTTCTCCACCTCCATCACTAAGGATCCTCACCATCCAGGACATGTCCTCTTTTCATTACTGCCATTGGAGATACATATTTTTTATATTGTAATTGATACTACATGTCTTGCATTGTACGGCTGCCACAAATCAACTGATTTCAAGGCATTTGTCAGTGATAATAAGCCTGATTTTGATTCCACTCCTTTACTGATGCCTGGACTGAGAGAGGGAATCTGCCAGGCTGTGAGGGATCTGCCCGGGCTGTGAGGGATCTGCCAGGTTGTGAGGGATCTGCCCGTGCTGTGAGGGATCTGCCAGGTTGTGAGGGATCTGCACATGTTGTGAGGAATTTGCCATGTTGTGAGGGATCTGTCTGTGTTGTGAGGGATCTTCCCTTGCTGTGATGGATCTTCCCGTGCTGTGAGGGATCTTACCAGGCTATGAGGGATCTGTCTGTGCTGTGAGGAATCTGCCAGGCTGTGAGGGATCTTCCCGTGCTGTGAGGGATGTTCCCATGCTGTGAGGGATCTTCCCGTGCTGTGAGGGATCTGCCCGTGCTGGTGCACATTTCTTCAGCTGCTGACGGTTTCCAACATGCAAAGCTCAGCTAGTTTTGAGCTTCAGGTGTATCCTGCAATTACCGATGGAACCCTGGCCCCAGACGGACTGGTGAGAGATGAATCGAGTAATCTCTTCCTCGTATTTGGTCCACATACCACCCGCCACAGACCCAGTTTGGCATCTATCCCTCAGGACTCAGCCAGCTCGCTCATTGTTGATGCCACTGGCCCACTCCTGGTAACGGACAGTGAAGTCCCCACCCTGGAGTACAACTCTGTGCCTTTAGTGATCCTCCCCAGTGCTGTTCAACAGGGAGAGCAGCGTCTGCTGATCATGACAGGGTCTGAAGCCAATGTTGAGGACCTCCTGGGCTCTCCCCTTCCATCACCGGTAGGCAAACGATCATCACCGACAAGACTCTGTCACTTCTCTCCAGATTGGGAGGTAATTTGATGTGGCCGAACCGAGGCGAGGCAGTGGGCCTGTCGCCGAGAGCGAGGAAGACCCGAGGTTCAATCGATGTAAGCGCTGGGCCAAATTGGAAAGGTCGGGTACAGTCTGGGTCGAGGCAGTGGGGCGCAGGTCCCAGAGCGTATTGATGCCACCAAACACATCAATATAGACGTAGGGCCAGATTGAAAAGGTCAGGGTATCGGGGCCCGAGGCGAGGAGCGGGACAGTTCAGCTCACTGCTTTGCTCTGCGCTGAACTAAAGCTCTGTGGTTGGACTTTCTGTGTTCGACTCAGAATGCTATCTGCTTGTATTTATTGTTTGTGTGACCTTTTTTCTCTGCACATTGGGTATCTTCTCTTTTTTAACCGGGTTTTGAGGGTTGTTTCGTGGCTGCCCGTAAGGAGATGAATCTAAAGGTTGTATTAGGTAGACATACTTTGATTATAAACGTACTTTGAACCTTTGTCTCTCCTACCACTGAGCCAAGGATTGTGATGGAGGAAGCTGGTGCAACAACGGTTTCTCTGTGATCACTTCACCACAGTGAGTGTGTGCGCGTGATTGTTTAAACTTTAAACTCCTGTGCACACCACACTGCCCAAGGTCCAGCGTAAAGTTTAACCTCCTGTACACACCACACTGCCCAAGGTCCAGCGTAAAGTTTAACCTCCTGTGCACACCACACTGCCCAAGGTCCAGCATAAAGTTTAACCTCCTGTACACACCACACTGCCCAAGGTCCAGCGTAAAGTTTAACCTCCTACACACACAACACTGCCCAAGGTCCAGCGTAAAGTTTAACCTCCTGTGCACACCACACTGCCCAAGGTCCAGCGTAAAGTTTAACCTCCTGTGCACACCACACTGCCCAAGGTCCAGCGTAAAGTTTAACCTCCTGTGCACACCACACTGCCCAAGGTCCAGCGTAAAGTTTAACCTCCTGTGCACACCACACTGCCCAAGGTCCAGCGTAAAGTTTAACCTCCTGTGCACACCACACTGCCCAAGGTCCAGCGTAAAGTTTAACCTCCTGTGCACACCACACTGCCCAAGGTCCAGCGTAAAGTTTAACCTCCTGTGCACACCACACTGCCCAAGGTCCAGCGTAAAGTTTAACCTCCTGTGCACACCACACTGCCCAAGGTCCAGCGTAGTACTGATGGAGAGCTGCACTGTCCAGTGCTATCGTTCCGATAAATCATGAATGCAAGATAGCTCAAGTAGATGTAAACTGACAATTGGCGTATTATTGTCACGTGTACCGAGGGCAGTGAAAAATTTTGCTTTGTACTCCATCTGGGGTGGCAAGGTAGTGTGAGCGTCCAGCAACCCTAGTTCAATTTTGCCACTGTCTAGAAAGAGTTTGTACATTCTCAACCTGACCGTGTGGGTTTCCTCCGGGTGCTCCGGTTTCCTCCCACATTCCAGAGATGTACCGGTTAGCAGGTCAATTGGTCAAGTCGGTTTAATTGGGCGGCATGAACTCGGAGGGTTGCAAGAGCTTGTAGCCATGTTGTATCTCTAAATTTTAAAATATACAGTACTGTCGCAGACACACACACCCCTCTCCCCTCATGGTGCCTAAGACTTTTGCACAGAACTGCATTTATCAACTTGGAGCAGAGAGCGAGTTTGTAAATCTGGCAGAAGCAAAGGAGGTTGGGAATGGCAAAGATGGAGCACTATGGGAGAGGTATGGGGACAGGTGCCAGGGGCAGGGGGGTATGGTGGGAGTGCAGACACACCTAACCTTGAGACACTAGCCAAGGTCACTTGCTTCCAAGCAACTGGTTTACTGATCATTACAGAATATTTCTCTGGTGCTTCCTGCTCCCTCCCCTTTTTCCCAACTGTGATTCCCCTCTCCCTGCCCCCTTTCCCACTCTCAGCCCACAATAGAGACCCATATCAGAATCAGGTTTATCATCGCTCACGTGTGATGGCACCCTGGGCACCCTGGCCTAAGACTTTTGCACTGTACTGTATCTCATTACAACAACGCATTGAGGAACCACAGGGGAAAACAATAACAGAATGCAGAATGAAGTGTTACACCACAAGAGAAAGTGCAGGTCAGGTAAGCCATAAGGTGCAAGGTCACAACGAGCTGGATTATGAGGTCGATTGTCCATCTTATTGTGTTAGTTCAAGAAACGGTTCTTGAGCCTGGTGATACATGGTGTCAAGCTTTTGTAGCTTCTGTCCAATAGGATGGAGAAAGAAGAGAGATTATCTATGAATATGTTGGCAGTGGGAAGTGCAGACGGAGCCTATGCAGGGAAGTTGGTTTCCATGATGTGCTGTGTCCATAAATCTCTGCAGTTTCTTGCAGACTCGGGCAGAACAGTAGGCATACCAGTCTGTGATGTATCATGATACTTTCTATGATGCATTGATAAAAATTGGTGAGGGTCAAAGCAAACCTGTTGAATTTCTTTAGACTGAGAAAATAGAGGTGGTGAGCAGTAAAGATCCAGGTTGTTATTGTGAAGGATACTGGCCAAAATGTGTACTGTACCCTCATTAACTTTACCAAAGTCATGTCACTAACATTGAATCATAGAATCGTACAGCAGAGAATGGGCCCTTTGGCCAATCTTGTCCATGCTGACCCAGATGCAAATCCACTCAACCCATTTACTCGCATTAGGCACAAATCTCTTTTTCCCTGTTTCTGTCCAGTAATCTGCCTTAAATGTCTCTTAAATTTGTAATTTAATTCTACCTGCAGAATACTTTTAGATGTGAACCATTAACTGTTTCTCTCTATCTTCGGATGCTGCCTGACCCACCCACCAAGTATTTTTCACATTTTCTGTTTCCAGTTTTCTAGCACGGGGCAATCTTTTTTGTTGTTTTTTTAGTTACATAGTCACTGGGATCTTGCTGAGCAAAAATGGAGACTATACCATCCAAAGTGGTAACAACAAGCATACTTGAAACGCCCTTTTAAAAACTGTGGGACATCTGGGTGTTAAAAGAAATGCAAAGTTTTCAACTTTGGACAGCTGGCATGAGTTTGTCTTACAACGGTGGGCTTTGGGAAGAGAGGCCTTGTTAATCATGGCCTAATGGGGGCAATTAGAGGTGGAGGTAGGCTCCACCACAGAGGTGCCTGACTACGGCCGGACACTTTGACTGGGATAGCGGTCTGGGAGAAGCGTTCTTCTGATTGGTTGTTGAAATCAACCAATCATGTGTCTACATCACTGACAAGGGTCAAGATGAAATGAGGGAATAAAGAGACCAAACGAAGAAAGGGGAACATTTAAAATCTAACAAAACTTCCATCGCAGTTTACGGCGTACAGCTTCAGTTGTTCAAAGTCAAAGAGGTTATAGCGTAACTCTTTGTTATCAAAAGGATCCTTAACCACAATGATAAATTGTATTTGTTTTAGCGGTAGAGTGTAGCCTTTTCATGGATCTCTGGGGCCTGACTATAGACTGCTGTGTATTGACGAGTACCTTATGGCCATTCCGGTCGCTGCCCACACGGGTTACTGGGTTATTCACACCACCATGACACCTGCTGCAAGTTATAGGCAGGGCAGTGATTCGACTAGGGTGCAGGCAGACATCACAGGGCAAGGGGAGGAGAACTCCACGTACAGAGATCATTGAGTTATCTCCAGCAGGAACTGAAAATAATCCTCAGGGTTGATGGATTGCTGGCCTTCAGACATCAGGAGCTGCGTGCAAAAGGGTAGAAACTGTCCTTTTGCATAGTAGGTGAATTACAGCTTTTGGGGAAAAGGCAGGTGGGTGGATATGAGTCCATGGCCAGATCAGACATGGTCTTATTGAATGGCAGAGCAGGCTCGTTCTGCCAGATACATAGAACAATACAGCACAGTACAGGCCCTTTGGCCCACCCTTAAATCCTGCCTCCCACATAACCTTCCACATTAAATTCCTCCATATACCTGTCTAGTAGTCTCTTAAATTTCACTAGTGTATCTGCCTCCACCACTGACTCAGGCAGTGCATTCCACACACCAACCACTCCCTGAGTAAAAAACCTTCCTCTCATATCCCCCTTGAACTTCCCACCCCTTACCTTAAAGCCATGTCTCTTGTATTGAGCAGTGGTGCCCTGGGAAAGAGGTGCTGGCTGTCCACTCTATCTATTCCTCTTAATATCTTGTATATCTCTATCATGTCTCCTCTCATCCTCCTTCTCTCCAGAGAGTAAAGCCCTAGCTCCTTTAATCTCTGATCATAATGCATACTCTCTAAACCAGGCAGCATCCTGGTAAATCTCTTCTGTACCCTTTCCAGTGCTTCTATTTCTTATGTTCTTGTGTTTTTGTTGTGTGGGACAAACGAATTGGAGATGCAGATAGCGAAGAAGCTTGTGAAAGATTTGTTGACGCGTGGCCTAGTGGATAAAGCATCGGTCTAGTGATCTGAAGGTCACTGGTTCAGCTGAGGCAGTGTGTTGTATCCTTGAGCAACACGTTGTTCTGCGACGACACCGGTGCAAAGCTGCTTGGATCTTGGTGCCCTTCCCTCGGACATCTTCGGTGGCGTGGAGAGGGGAGACCTGCAGCTTGGGCAACTGCCGGTCTCCCATACAACCCTGCCCAGGCCTGCGTCCTGGAAACCTTCCAAGGCGCAAATCCATGGTCTCACGAGACTAATGGATGCCTATATACAGAGGGACATGGATCAGTTAGAAAGTTGGGCGGGACAGTGGCAGGTGGAACTTAATCCAGATAAGTGTGAGGAAATGCACTTTGGGATGCCAAACACTTAAATCACACACAGAGTGAATGGCAGGGAACCCCAGGAGTGTCACTGCACAAAAGGACCCTGAGGTGCAAGTCCATAGCTTCCTGAAAGTGGTTGCACAGGTCCCTAGGGTGATGACGAAGGCATTTGGTATGCTTTGGTATAGGTTGAAGATTTGAAACAGCGTGTTGGAGCTGTACCAAGTATTGGTTGGACTACACTTGGAATATTGTGAACAGTTCTAGTCACCACACAATATAAAGGGTGTAGTAGTGATGGAGAGAGCGCAGACGAGGTTCTCCAGTGTGTTGCCTGGTGTAGAGAGCAGTAGCTACAAAGGGCTGATGCTGATTAGTTTTCTTGAGTTAAAATGGTGAAGAGGAGACTATAAAGAGATGTCAGGGTGTGGGATTTATTCTGTCAAATTCTGCTTCCTCGAAGGTTTGGAAGAGGATAGAAAACTGGGCTCCGGCATGTCGGAAGTGGTTCAAGAAGCCAAACCCAAGCCCGCTGTGCCCATGAAACCATCGGCAGTGGGCTCCCAGCTACTGGGCTACGTGGGAATCGACACCATCATTGAGCAAATGCGACGGAAGACCATGAAGACAGGATTCGATTTTAATATCATGGTCGTGGGTAAGAATTTGGGTGTTGCATTAACACTGACCTGCCAGAGCACACATGCTCGTGCAGGACGGGACCAAGGGGGGAGCTGAGGAAAATGTTATTCCATCAGTGGAAAGGGTAATGGAAACGGATTTAATGATAACTTTCAGAAGAAGCTGGATAAACACAGAGGGGCTATTTACAGGTCAGAGGGTGAGGGAGACTCACTGGGTAACACTTTCAAAGAGGCTTGGTGGTTTCAGTGCTCTATATAACAGTCCTGCCCCTTTGGTGCAGCCTCAGAATAACCATATAACAATTACAGCACGGAAACAGGCCATCTCAGCCTTTCTAGTCCATGCCAAACACTCACTCTCACCTAGTCCCACTGACCTGCACTCAGCCCGTAACACTCCATTCCTTTCCTGTCCATATACCTATCCAATTTTTTTCAAATGACAATACCGAACCTGCCTCTACCACTTCTACTGGAAGCTCGTTCCACACGGCCACCACTCTCTGAGTAAAGAAGTTCCCCTTCGTGTTACCCCTAAACTTTTGCCCCCTAACTCTCAACTCATGTCCTCTTGTTTGAATCTCCCCCTACTCTCAATGGAAAAAGCCTGTCCCCGTCAACTCTATCTATCCCCCCTCATAATTTTAAATACCTCAATCGTCCCCCCCCCCCCAACCTTCTACGTTCCAAAGAATAAAGACCTAACTTGTTGAACCTTTCTCTGTAACTTAGGTGCTGAACCTCAGGTAACATTCTAGTAAATCTCCTCTGTATTCTCTCTATTTTGTTGACATCTTTCCTTTAATTTGGTAAACAGAACTGTACACAGTACTCCAAATTTGGCCTCATCAATGCCTTGTACAATTTTAACATTACATCCCAACTCCTATACTCAATGCTCTGATTTATAAAGGCCAGCATACCAAAAGCTTTCTTCACCACCCTATCCACATGAGATTCCGCCTTCAGGGAACTATGCACCATTATTCCTAGATCACTCTGTTCTACTGCATTCCTCAATGCCCCACCATTTACCATGTATGTCCTATTTTGATTAGTCCTACCAAAATACAAGGACTTCCCTTTAGAACAGAGATAAGGAGGAATTTCTTTAGCCAGAGGGTGGTGAATCTGTGGAATTTGTTGCCTCAGATGGCTGTGGAGGCCAAGTCATTGGGTGTATTTAAAGTGGAAGTTGATAGGTTCTTGATTAGGTTACAGGGAGAAGGCAGGGGAATGGGGATGAGTTGGAAAATATATCAGCCATGATAGAATGGCAGAGTAGAGTTGATGGGCCAAATGATTTAATTCTGGTCCAATGTCCTATGGTCTATCACATTCTGTGGATCTCTCACTCCCCTCCAGGAGTGACCTGTGCCGGCTTTGGGGGTCATTTTCAGAGTGGACAGTCCTGTTCTGAAAGATCAGGAGATCACGGAAGCTAGGTAAAAGCTGGTGAAGGCTTTCTGTAAGTGCCGAGAAAGAATCCTGGTGACGGAGCGATTGTGCTGACCTTCATGAAGGCTGGGTTCCTCAGCTTCATCAAGGGTCAATATCAAGTGTGTGGAATTATGGTGGGAATAAGGTATCTGAGACAATGGGTTGGCGCTGAGTAGAGGACACTGGCTGGGCTACCATGTCAAGGAACATTCAGCCACAGTAGTTGTGTAGGAGTAGGGGAGTGGAGGGTGGAGGAGGGAAGGAGGGTACTCAAACAGTACCCATCACTCAAGCTGACCCATGCATGATCAGACTGTCTGATGCCCTCAAGTATGACCGTACTGGCAATGAACAGAGTGGGTGCTCCATTGATTCCCCACCCTCTAGAGCTGATACTCAGGGGAATTGGGAGTTAAAGCCAGTGCTCAGACATCCCAGACGGTAAAACCTCACAGTTCTTCATTTTCTTTGGAGATTTTTGTTTGTTAGTTATTCCCATAGAGGATGGGGTGAGACACTGTTCGACAAAGGCCAGAAGTCAGGTGATACAGTTTCCCTCCATCAGCCATTACACCAGCTGGAGTCGGAGACAGCCAGACCTGAGCACACCGCTGCTCACATTACAGTCAGAAATGATGCCAAAGGCTGCGTGCACTCACAGATGATCAATGACTGGCCGCCTATAATGTACCAATCCCTTGCAACGTGTGGCACCTGTCAGTATGGTACAGCAGCGGATATTTCTAAAGGAGCGGGTTAGGTGGAATGTGTGTCTTTTCCTGGTACCCAACAGATCAGCCAAACTGTCCAGTGTCTGGGAATGAAGGTTTGCAAATCTTTGCCCCAAATACCTGCCACCATGCAAGTAGGGTAAAGAACTCTCTGTCCCATCCCTGGATTGTTTAACAGGACAGCGCATGCCCATTTGGCAAAGGAAGCGACAGATAAAGCTGGTCCGTAAGATAGATCATCCTGTTTACAGAGTTCCTTTTACACACACACACACACACACACACACACACACACACACACACACACACACGCACACACAATGCTTCTGAGCGTGCTCACAACTTAGACCTCCTCTGCTTCAGCCAGCACAAGTTGAGTAATGCAACCAATAACTATTGCCATCTCTGCAATTAGTAAAATGATCTAAATGTCCCCGGAGACTCCCACTCCCAGAGAGCGTCAGCCAGTGATTCAATCTCTTCTGACATTAGCAAAAGTCCTTTTAGCACAAACTCGATGCCTCCCTCTGGTGCCTTCAGACTTTAGTACTTGTTCAGTTTTAAGAAGACTGATTCATATAATTCTTCAGATTTAATCCCAGAATCGGGATTTCACAGACCAAACCTGCAGACCCGACCCAACCTGCCAGACAGCGTGTGAGGTCTATTGTCCGGTCAGTAGCTGATCCAGTGAATGCATGCAGGGCAGTGATGCTCCTGATAATGAAACAGCCCCGTGACTGTATCCCTACCCAGCTGACGACCTCTCACCCTTTCAGGAACTGTGTGTTCCTAGTGTGCATTGTCAACTTTTGATTATTGGGATCTAGTCAATGTTGTGTATTTAATATTTCAGTAGTATTTGAGCAATACTGTAAATATACGTATTGTTTGATTAAGCATTCTTGATCATTTAGATAATTGTGGATTATATGTAAAAATAAATGAGTTGCATACGTTATGATCCTATCGTGTTATGGGTGCTTGCCTCGCTTAAAGTAAAAATAAAACTAGGATACGTAACTCCTGGATCCATGTTTTTGCTTTCAACTGTAAGACCATAAGATATAGGAACAGAATTAGGCCATTTGGGCCATCGAGTCTGTTCCACCTTTTCACCATGGCTGATCCATTTCCCTTTCAGACCCAATCTCTTGCCTTCTCCCCATATCTCTTCACACTCTGACTAATCAAGAATTTATCAAGCTCTGCTTTAAATATACCAAATGACTTGGCCTCCACAGCTGCCTATGGCAACTGGTTCCACAGACTCACCATGTTCTGCCTAAAGAAATTCCTCCTCATCTCCGTTCTAAAAGGACGTCCCTCTATTCTGAGGCTGTGCCCTCTTGTCTTAGATTCCCCCACCGTAGGAAGCATCCTCTCCGCATCCACTCTTTTGAGGCCTTTCAGCATTCACTGGGTTTCAATGAGGTTTAATGTTTAAGATAGTTTAATGTTTTAGAGTTACAAAGCAGAAACAGAGAAGATTGAGGAAAAAAAAGCAGAAAATGGACAAATTCACAGGTTCATAAATCGTGAGCACAGGGTGATCATAATCACAAATAAAGAGCAGAAATGTTGGCTACATCGAAATGTTAGATGCGTTTGATTGCACAACAGATAACTGAGTGTTGTACACTGAGCAAATTGAGCAGTATTTTGAAGCAAATGGATTAGTTAATGAGAAATGAGTACTAGTTTTGCTGAGCGTATTGGTTTTAAAGTCATACCATTTGCTCAGATATTCAACTGCTCCAGCCATACCAGCCAGAATGAACTTTGCTGATATCATGAAAGTAAGGCAGGAACATTTAGAACCAAAACCAATGTTGACTGGAAAACACTTTAGTTTCATAAGCAGAATCAAAAGGAAGGGAAGTCCATTTCAGCATACGTGACTGAATTGAAGAAATTTCTTAGTTCGGTGATGGGCTTAATGTGCACTGAGAGATCACTTAGTTTTTGTCAAGAAAGCCTTCAAAAGTGGCTCCTAGCTGATACATAACTTACATTTAAAAGAGCAGTTGAAATAGCTGTATCGATGGAAAGGGTAGACAGAGATGTCATTATGTTGTATTCAGGAATGAATGAAATTGAAACAGAAACTGGCCAGACCAAAAAAATTCTGTTATCATTATGGCAGGGGCTCCCATACACCAAACCAATGCAGATTTAAAGTTGAAACTTGCAGAAACTGCAACAAAGTAGGACACATACAAAGAGCATGTCGGGCGGACAAAAATAAATAGACTGCACAGGGAAGAGATACCTGGAATGCACTGCCAGAGGAGATGGTGGAATCAGATATAATCCCTACATTTATGAGGAACTTAGACAGAAATGAGCAAGTGTATGGTCCCAATCCAGGCAAGTGGAACTCGTGTAGATGGGGAAATGGGGTCAGCATGGAAGTGATGGGCTGAAGGGTCTGTTTCTATGCTGCACATCTCTGTGATTTTTTGTCTATATGCAGTTTTGACTCCAATTTTCCAAGCAATTTCCATTTCCTTCCGTCCAAAATCAGCAGCTGAGCATATTCGAGATTTTTTTTTCGTTTTCCCTTTCCCCTTTTTAAACGAATACTGATTTCCTTTCCTCCCTTGCTCTAGGGCAGAGTGGTCTGGGAAAGTCAACCCTGGTGAACACCCTGTTCAAGTCACAAGTTAGTCGGAAATCCTGTGGTCGAAACCGGGAAGAGAAAGTCCCAAAAACAGTGGAAATCAAAACAGTTGGACACGGTGAGAATATCTGTAAACTAGAGTCTTTATGGTTACTCTTCCAGGTAAAGGAGACAAAACTGAACTGAGATTAGAGATGGCAGTTTGCAGGTAAATCACTATCGGGTGCAGAACTGAGAAACAACAGATGAATTTTCCTTCTGGGAGACCAGAAGGGGAAAATTCCCCCTTTCCAGCTTTTTACTGAGCGTGAGATGCTTGCAAAGTGGCAGCTGCTATACCTGTACGTCAGTGGTTCTTGTCTGAGGTCTACACTGTAACCATGTAGCTGACTTGTAATTACCTCCTCAGTTAAGGATGGTCAGCAAATATCTGGATTGTAAATGACCCCCTCGGCCTGCAAGCAAAATTATTTAAAATGTGTCATTCAAAACTTACAGTAAGTCTTCAAACTTCCCTCCAGAACCAGGATCTGGGTCAGGTTTTCCAGCCTCTCGACAGTTTTAGCTTGTGAGTAAGAGTTCCTCCTTCCTTACATTCCTGTAGACAAAGATTTCTCCCTTTTGCCAAGTAATCTAGGATTCCCAATTGATCCTTTAGTTAATCTTTTTTAATTTAGAGAGACAACGTGGAACAGGTCCTCAGGCCCAATGAGCGTACTGTCCAGAAACCCACCGATTTAACCACTAGTCAAGTCAAGTCACTTTTTATTGTCACCTCAGCCAAAACTGCTGGTACAGTGCATAGTAAAAACAAGACAATGTTTTTCAGGACCATGACACAGTACAAAAACTAGACTGAACTGCATAAAAAACAACACAGAAAAAAACTACACTAGACTACAGACCTACCCAGGACTGCATAAAGTGCACAAAACAGTGCAGGCATTACAATAAATAACAAACAAGACAACAGGGCAGTAAGGTGTCAGTCCAGGCTCTGGGTATTGAGGAGTCTGATAGCTTGGGGGAAGAAACTGTTACATAGTCTGGTTGTGAGAGCTCGAATACTCCGGTGCCTTTTTCCAGACGGCAGGAGAAGAGATTGTATGCAGGGTGCATGGGGTCCTTCGTGATGCTGTTTCTTTTGCGGATGCAGCATGTAGTGTGAATGTCCATACTGGCGGGAAGAGACCCAATGATCTTCTCAGCTGACCTCACTATCTGCTGCAGGGTCTTGCGATCCGAGACAATGCAATTTCCAAACCAGGCAGTGATGCAGCTGCTCAGGATGCTCTCAATGCAACCCCTGTAGAATGTGATGAGGATGGGGGGCTGGGGTGGGAGATGGACTTTCCTCAGACTTCCCAGAAAGTAGAGACGCTGCTAGCCTAATCACCAGACAACTTACAATGACCAACTAACCTACTGACTGGAACGTCTTTGGAATGTAGGAGGAAACCAGAGCACCTGGAGGAAATTTACGCAGTCACGGGGATAGAGTACCAACTCCTTAGCAACGGCACCGGAGTTGAACTCCAAACTTGGAATGCCCTGAGCTACAATAGAATTGCACTAACCCCGATTACCTTGGCGCTCCCAATCTCCCTTAAATCTTACTCAAAAGGCAGGAATAAAAGTGTAAACAATTGAAACCCCTTGTCTTTGTCATTACAAGTTGAGAAGATGTACAAGCGATCAAGACATACGAAGGAGAAGAAAGGAGACTGTAACAGGTGGATAACAGGAAGATACCATAAAAAACAGGAGCAGAATTGGGCCACTCAGCCCATCGACCTTGCCCTTCCATTCCATCAAGGCTGATTTATTATTCCTCTTAACCCCATTCTCCTGCCTTCTCCTTGTAATCTTTGACGCCCTGACTAACCAAGGAACTACCAAACTCTGCTTTAGATATACCCAATGATTTGGTCTCCACAGCCATCCATGGCAATGACCTCCACAGGTTCACCACCCTCTGGCTAGAGAAATTCCTCCTCATCTCTGTTCTAAATAGACATGCCTCTATTCTGAAACTGTGCCCTCTGGTCCTAGATGCACCCATTATACAAAACATTCTCTCCATATTCATTCTGTCTAGGCCTTTCAATATGCAATAGGTTTGAATGAGATCCTCTCTCACTCTTCTAAATTCCTGTGACTGCAGGCCCAGAGTAGTCCTCAAATGTTAACCCTTTCATTCCTGGAATCATTCTCGTGAACATTCTCTGGACCCCCTCCAATGTCAGCACATCTTTTAGTTAAGGGGCCTAAAATTGCTCACAGTACTCCAAGTGGGGTCTGACCAATGCCTTATAAAGCCTCAGCATTACATCCTTGTTCTAGTCTCTGTTCTAGTTCTTATTCTAGTCCTTATTCTAGTCTCTATTCTAGTCTCTATTCTAGTCCTTATTCTAGTCTCTATTCTAGTCTCTATTCTAGTCCTTATTCTGGTCTCTATTCTAGTCTCTATTCTAGTCCTTATTCTAGTCTCTATAGTCTCTATTCTAGTCCTCTTGAAATGGATGCTAACGTTGTATTCGTCTTCCTTACCACCAATTCTACCTGCAAGTTAACCTTCAGGGAATCCTACGTAATGACTCCCAAGTCCCTTTGCAGCTCTGAATTTTGAATTTTCCCCCATTTAGAAAATAGTCCATGCCTTTATTCCTTCTACCAAAGTGCATCACCATATACTATATTCCATCCGCCATTTCTTTACCCATTCTGCCAATCTATCCAAGTCCTTCTACAGACTCCCTGCTTCCTCAATGCTACCTATGTCTCCACCTGTCTTTGTATCACCTAAAATCTTGGCCACAAAAACCATCAATTCTGTCATCAAAATCATTGCTATATAATGTGAAAAGAAGTGGAGTCAATACCGACCCCTGTGGAACACCACTTATCACTGGCAGCCAACCAGAAGGATGAACTTCCTTAACAAGATACTTGTTTATCTTGTTAAGCAGCCTCATGCATGGCACCTTGTCGAAGGCCTTCTGAAAATCCAAATATACAACATCCACTGCATTCCCTTTATCTATTCTACTTGTAATTTCCTCAAAGAATTCCAACTTATTCATTAGGCAACGGGATTTTCCCTAGAGGAAAGCATACTGACTTTGTCCCACCTTGTCCTGTCACACCAAGAATTCCATGACCTCACCATTCATAATAGACTCTAACATCTTCCAAACCCCTGAAGTCAGGGTAACTGGACTATTATTTCCTTTCTTCTGTTTCCCTGCCTTCTTAAAGAGTGGAGTGACATTTGCAATTTTCCAGTGCTCGGGAAGCATTTCAGAATCCAGTGATTCTTGAAAGATCATTATTAATACCGCCACAATCTCTGCAGCTACTTCCTTCAGGACCCTGGGGTGTAGTCCATCTGGTCCAGGTGATTTATCTACTTTTCAGCTTCCCAAGGACCTTCTCCTCAGAAATAGCAACTACACTCACTTCTGCCCCCCGACACTCCCGAATTTCTGGCGTACTGCTAGTGTCTTCCACAGTGAAGACTGATGCAAAATAATAAATGAGTCCTCCGTTTCTTTCTCCTCCATTATTACCTCTCCAGTATCATTTTCCAGTGGTCCAATATCCTCTCTTGCCTCTCTTTTACTCTTTATTTATCTGGCAAAAAAACCTTTAATATCCTCTTTGATATTTATTGGCTGGCTTACCTTAATATTTCATCTTTTGTCTCTTTATGCTTTTTATCAGTTGCCTTCTTTTGGTTTTTAAAAGCTTCCCATTAATTTTTACTGTATTATGTGCCCTCTCTTTTGCATTCATGCTGTCAGCTGCAGTTGCCTCATCTTCTCTTTAGCAGACTTTTCTCATCTTTGGGATGCACCTTTCAAACTGCCCCGAGAAACTCTAGCCATTGCTGTTCTACCGTCATCCCTGCTCAATCCCTGTCCAATCAACTTTGGCCAGCTCCTCTCTGCAATTGCCTTTACCCCACTGTAATACTGTAATGGAGGCAGATATGGAGAGAGGGAAAAGAGGCTGGAAGGTGCAGCTCTATTTCTGTCTTCAATCCCACCAGAGCCCATCTGCCTTTCATCTCACCTGGTTCCACCTGTGCCTCACCCCTTACCTCTCCACGTTGACTATCTCCTGTCCGTACATTGAGTCCTGGTGCAGGGTCTGGCCTGAAAAGTCAGCCGCCCCCCGGTCTTCACCCACTGTGTTCCTCCAACAGGTTTCATAACTCCAGATTCCAGCATCTGCGGTCTCTTGTGTCTTCATTTTACAGTGCTGCGTTATTTAAATAATAAACTGCTTTTCTATTCCTCCTTCTGAAATAACCACATTGCATCCTATCTGGCAACTACTGAGCCGATCTCTATCTCTTTGCAAGCTCTTTGTGTCCAGCACCCAGCGTGCAAACCCACATCTTGACCCAAGCCAGTATATTCAAATAAACCTCATGAGATCTTATCTGCTTCTCCAGCTGTCAACTTACCTCTACTTCATCTGAAGGCTAAAAATAAATCTGACATGTCCCCACCAACCCTTTTTATTGATGCACCACACCGAGTATCCTTTCTGGGTGCATCTCGCCTTGAATAGCAACTACTCTGGCCGTGACTTCAAGAGACTGCAGAGAGTTGTAGTCAGAGTTTCCTAGAAACTAACTTCCCCTCCTTGGACTCTGACTGCATTTCTCACTACCTCAGTAAAGCATTAAAATTATAATTAAAGACCCCAATGACAACCCAAACATTTTTCGTCTCCTCCCTCTCATGGGGCAGAAAATACAAAACCCTGAACACATTTACCACCAGGGTCAAGGACAGCGTCTACCCCAGAGGCAGGGAATGATTGAATGGTGCCCGAGTACAATAAGATAGACTTTCATCCTCACAATCTGTCTTGCTACGATTGTGCACTTTATTGTCTACCTATACTGGACACTCTCTTGTAGCTGTCATACTTCATTCTGCTTTCTGTTACTATTTTACCTTGTTCTAACCAAAGCATTGTGTAATGATTTGATCTGTACGAACAGAATGCAAGAGAAGCTTTTCACTGTACCACAGTACGTGTGACAACAATAAACCAATTCCAATTAATTACCTTTTCAGTTTTTATTCAGTTTTCGGGACTTGGGCATTTATGACCTATCCTGAATTGCCCTGGGGAAAGTAGTGGTGAGCCATCATCCTGTACCCCTGCAGTTCTGGTGAAGGTGTTCACACACAGGATTACACTTTCTGAGGAGGTGAGAATGGAACTGAACACCACCAAACATCCCATTCTGTGCTTCAGGGCCCAGTAAGAAAAATAAGCTGCCCCGTACTTCAAAACAAGCCCAGAGTAAGCAGATCACCCTCACAATTTTTTCCCAGGCTCCACAGCAAAATATAGGCCGCAAGTTTATAGCAATCAGTCAGCAGCCCTGCCACTTTACAGAGAAAGTGGCAAGTAGGCTGGGGTCTGAACCAATCAGGTTGAACGGGGTTGGGTCTCCAGAGTTGCTCTGAACCAATCAGGTTGAGCGGAGTTGCTCTGAACCAATCAGGTTGAGCGGAGTTGCCCTGAACCAATCAGGTTGAGCGGAGTTGCTCTGAACCAATCAGGTTGAGTGGAGTTGCTCTGAACCAATTAGGTTGAGTGGAGTTGCTCTGAACCAATCAGGTTGAGTGGAGTTGGGGCTCCAGAGTTAGAGGCAGTTCATTGGACAACATCAGCTTCATCAGTCCATTGTTGATGACCAGCCAAACACTGGTAATCTAATACTCCCAGAAAAAACAGAAAAACACTCAAGGCCAATGTGCTCGTTGTAATGGACATGATGGTTTTATTTTCTTTCAGTCATCGAGGAGAAGGGGGTGAAGATGAAGCTGACAGTGATCGACACACCTGGATTCGGAGATCAGATCAACAATGACAACTGGTAGGTGAGAAAGACACTCGAACCACTCATCAGGTCGCAGTCAACAGGGTGAAGTCCAGCCATCAGACTGAGCTGGGAACAAATCCCTTCACCCGAAGCTGTGAATGTTTGGAACCCTTTTCCCATGAGAATAGAGGAGGCACGGTCACTGCGTGTGTTAAGGTCAGAGGTTGCAGGTAAATGGAGCTGAGCTGAAAGGTCAGCTGTGATCTCACTGAATGGTGCAGCAGACAAGAGGGGCTGAATGCCCCCCCCCCCATCCATTTCCTCTTGTGTCCATCATGGGATGTCAGCAAAGGTGTGTAAAAAGTGGCTGTGAAAGGCCGGAACTGAAGTAGGCCAGCCTGCCAAAGGAATAGAAAGGGAGGATGGAATTCCATGGAAGTGGGTCTGCGTCGTGCTGTTTGATCCACGCTCCCTGAAAATGTTGAGAGTTGGGAGTCGGAACGTCCTGGTTCTCCGTGGGTAAGATGTCACACGCAGGGCCCTTGAAGTGGATCCAACAGCACACAATACACACCTGGACACCACCGGGGTCACCTTGTGTGCATGGATGCCTCCCTGCAGAAGTACGAGTGAAGCTCTGCTCTTCACTTCCTCAGCCTCCGCTGGGAACCAGGCTCGCATGGGCCACGATGAGATAGTTTGGAAAATCAAGATCCCATCTTTCTACATACAGGAGATCTGCTCGAGCGTATGGTAACAGTGGGGTTGAAATGCCTTGAGCCTGATTCAGCGTGACAAACTTCTATAGATGTGTAGTAGAAAGTGTATTGACTGGCTACATCATGGCCCGGTATGGGAACACCAATGCCTTTGAGTGGAAAATCCTACAGAAGGTAGTGGATTCCACCCAGTACGTCACAGGTAAAGCCCTTTCAACCACTGAGCACATCCACATGAAATGTTATCACAGGAAAGCAGCATCCATCATCAGAGATCCCCACCGCCTCTTCTTGCTGCTGCTATCAAGACGAAGCTAAAGGAGCCTCAGGACTCACACCACCAGGTTCAAGAACAGTTACTACCCCTCAATTATCAAGCTCCTGAATAAAAGGGGATAATTATACTCATCTACTGAGACGTTCCCGCAACCAATGGTCTCACTTTAAGGGCTCTTTTTCTCATTATTTATTGCTATTAATTTATATTTGTATTCACACAATTTCTTGTTTCCTGCACTCTGGTTGATCTTTCATTGATCCTGATGCAGTTACTATTCTATAGATTTGCTGACCATGGCCACAGGAAAATGAATCTCAGGGAGATAATATGGTGACCTATATGTTCTATATTTCAATAATCCGATTTACGACCTGAAATTCTTGTTTTTCACAGACATCCACCAAAACAGAAGAGTCCGCCAAAGAATGAGTGGCAGTAAAAACGCTAGAACTGCAAACCCCCCTACCCCTTCCCCCCCCCCCCACCATGCACAAGCTGCAGCAAAGCAAAGTGTTACGTATTTATGTACTAACATTTACTTTGACACACTCTTGGGCTTTTGGATCTTCTGGCCAGTGGGAGGGGGAAGACTAAATGTCCAGGATGGGAAGGGTCCTTTATTTTGTGGCGGTTTTACCAAGGCAGCAGGGAGTGGCGATGGAGTCAGTCAGGGGCGGGTGGGGGCGGGAATGAGCCGTAGCCCATGTAAAGCTCGTGGCCACTGGCCTTGCAATTTCCTCAGAGAATCGCGGGGACCAACCTGACCACCACTGATTCACACACCTTTGTAGGTCCCCAGCAAAGTCTGGTTTAAAAGGGGTTCGCACAGAATGTGTGTGTCGCTCCACAAACCAGTTTAGTCTGCATGAGACACCCTACTAAACCCTTCAATCTGAAATGAAACCAGAAGGTGAAGGAAACACTTGGCAGGTCAGACAACATCTGTGGAGCTAGTCTTTCAGGTCAATGATCTATGATCTGATCATTATACCAGATGATCTAAAACCCCTAATACTCTGAGGCTGTGCAATACCACTTCTGATGGGTTATTGACACTGATACAGCAGGAACTCAGGGTAGACCCATCAGAGTAACAGGCGCACGTCTCCCATGTGTCAGTCCACTCCTGAGTGTTCCCCTACCCTCTCAGCAGCCAGCAGATTCCAACATGCGTTTCGCTCTTTGCAGCTGGGAGCCAATTGAGAAGTACATCAGTGAACAATACGAGAAGTTCCTGAAGGAGGAGGCGAACATCTCGAGGAAGAAACGTATTCCCGACACCCGCGTACACTGCTGCCTCTACTTCATCTCCCCCACAGGGCACTCGTAAGTATAAACAGTACAAATCCCGCATTCCCCAGCCCTAGCCTATCGCTAACTTCTATTGCAAGGGGTTACAGGGTCTACCAA
This sequence comes from Hypanus sabinus, assembly GCF_030144855.1. NCBI lineage: Eukaryota > Metazoa > Chordata > Chondrichthyes > Myliobatiformes > Dasyatidae > Hypanus > Hypanus sabinus. The sequence goes on from NC_082734.1 coordinate 19,764,564, forward strand.
CGTGTATGAGCCATGCATTAACGGAAATCTTTGCAAACTTTACGAGACAACTCTCTTCCGTATTAGGCTCCACTCCGAATGGGAATGAGTTTTTCATGAAATTAGAGTAATTTCATTCAGGTGCCACACACAAATTGCTGGAGGAACTCAGAAGGTCAGACAGCATCCAGGGAAGGGAATAAACAGTCGACGTTTCAAGCCAAGACCCTTCTTCGGGACTGGAAAGGAAGGGAAAAGATGCCAGAAGAAAAAGTTTGGAGGAGGGGAAGGAAGATAGCTAGAAGGTGATAGGTGAAGCTAGTAAAGGGCTGGATGGGAAGGAATCTGATAGGGGAGGAGAGTGGACCATAGGAGAAAGGGAAGGTGGAGGGGATCCAGGGGGTGGTGATAGGCAGGTGAGAAGAGGTAAGGGGCCAGAGTGGAGAATAGAAGAGGAAAAGGGGAGGGAATTATTTTTACTGGAAGGAGAAATCAATATTCATGCCATCAGGTTGGAGGCTACCCAGATGTAAAATAAGGTGTTGCTCCTCAACCCTGAGGGTGGCCTCCTCTCGGCACAAGACGAGGCCATGGACCAACATGCCAGAACAGGATTGAGAATGGAATTTGGATCTTCATTTGAATGTTGCCATCAGTGCTGAAAGTGTGTAACATCTGGCCATTCCAGTTGTTCGCAAGCAACTCCAGGAGTGGAAGGATGGGATGAGGGTTGAACCGAATAACTAAATATTGTGAATAAATTGACCAGAAAGAACCACAGAACCAGAGACCATTACAGTACAGAGACAGGCCTTTTGGCTCTTGGCTCTGCCTAGTCCCACTGACCTGCACCTAGACCATATCCCTCCATACCCCTCACATCCATGTACCTGTCCAAGTTTTTCTTAAATGTTAAAAGTGAGCCTGCATTCACCACTTCATCTGGCAGCTCATTCCACACTCCCACCACTCTCTGTGTGAAGAAGCCCCCCACCCCCCATGTTCCCTTTAAACTTTTCCCTTTTCACCCTTAACCCATGTCCTCTGTTTTTTTTTCTCCCCTAGCTTCAGTGGAAAAAGCCTGCTTGCATTCACTCAATCTATACCCATCATAATCTTATATACCTCTATCAAATCTCCCCTCATTCTTCTAAAGTCCTAACCTATTCAACCTTTCTCTGTAACTCAGTTTCTCAAGTCCCGGCAACATCCCTGTAAACCTTCTCTGCACTCTTTCAACCTTATTAATATCCTTCCTGTAATTTGGTGACCAAAACTGCACACAATACTCTAAATTCGGCCTCACCAATGCCTTATACAACCTCACCATAACATTCTAACTCTGATACTCAACACTTTGATTTAAAAATGTCAATGTACCAAAAACTTTCTTTACGACCCTATCTACTTGTGACGCCACTTTTAGGGAATTTTGTATCTGTATTCCCAGATCCCTCTGTTCTACTGCACTCCTCAGTGCCCTACCATTTACCTTGTATGTTCTACCTTGGTTTGTCCTTCCAAAGTGCAATACCTCACGCTTGTCTGCATTAAACTCCATCTGCCATTTGTCAGCCCATTTTTTCAGCTGGTCCAAATCCCTCTGAAAGCTTTGAAAACCTTCCTCACTGTCCACTACACCTACAATCTTTGTATCATCAGCAAATTTGCTGATCCTGTTTACCACATTATCATCCAGATCATTGATATAGATGACAAATAACAATGGACCCAGCACTGATCCCTGTGGCACACCACTAGTCACAGGCCTCCACTCAGAGTAGCAATCCTCCACTACCACTCTCTGACTTCTCCCATTGAGCCAATGTCGAATCCAAATCCTGAAATCCTGAAAATCCAAACCAATGCCCACAAAACGCTGCAGGAACCCAGCAGATCAGGCAGTATCTATGGAAAAGAATAAACGGTCAACAGTGAGGGCAGAGACCCTTCTTCAGGACTAAAAAGGGCTGGAAGACACAGAATAGCTATAAAGATGTAAAGCAATGGGAGAGGGAGAGAAGGGGAGCTTCTGTTGCGATGTGCACTGTGATGACCAATATGCGGTGGGTACAGGAACAATCTGAAGGTTGCCTGAAGAATTCTCACAGTGGGAATGTTTTCAGGCCTGAGGGGAAAGGAGAGCAGTTGGAGAGGTTGTTCAGATGTGCATAGATCTGCATGGGCCAAGCCAAACAAAGGAGTAAAACCTCACACTAACCAGCTTCACAGGTAACCATGGCCAGCATCACAGAAAATGTGGAGGGGGGTGGATGGACGATCCCTTGTCCCCAAGGGGTGGAAGAAAAATCTGTCGAGGATGCTCCCCCCCCCCCCCGTGCATGGGGATGCGTGGAGAAGGGGTGGCTCCCCCTGGTGGTAGATGAGGCCTGTACCGGGAGAACATGGAAGCAGCATTGCAGATACTGGCGGTGACGATCGCATTTCTTCTTGCAGGCTGCGACCCCTGGACATCGAGTTCATGAAGCGCCTGGGAAAAATAATGAACATCATTCCCGTCATTGCAAAAGCAGACACCATGACTTTGGAGGAGAGGCACGATTTTAAACTGAGGGTGAGTTTGCCCCCAACCTCATCATGAGCACCTTTAATACCATGCCACCCCACTCTGTGATAATGGAAGGCTTACCCTCAGCGACCCTTATCCAGGAACTTGACCATTTCGTTAAGAGGTAAAGCAGATGGGATTTTGAACTTCATAAAAGAAGTTATCCTGTTTTGGTCACCCTACATAAGGAAGGATGTGAGAAGTCCCTTGAGGGAACGTACTGATCTACAAGGTTATTTCCAAGAACGGAAGAATTGTGTTATCAGGTCAGCTTGGAGAACCAGTAAGATGAAGAGAGAACAGTTTAGAAATGTGAGAAAAGTAAAGCTGTTTCCCTAAGGGACCACCTTTAAGGCTCTGGGTGACAGTGCGGAAGGAGGCAAGGAAACTTTTTTTACACTGAGTAGTTAACGTTCTGGCTCTGACTGCTGTAGCAGTGCTGAAAACAGTCAGAGCTTTGAAAAGGGAGTCCAATAGCACCTGAGAAAGAATAATTTGTAACTGTGCAAAAGCTGGAGATTGACATTACTGGACTGGCTCAAGTAGGGGCCAGCATTGATTTACTGGACCAAACGGCCACTTTCTGCACCAACGTGGTCTGATTCCACCTTCTCCAAAAGCATTAATATTTTCAAAACATTTCAGAATATTTTACAGTTTGCTGTTTTAGTGTTAAACTCCTGATAGTAATCTTTTAACACATCCAATTAACGTGCTAAAAATTGCGTTCAAGCATTGCAGACGGGGTTTCTGCCAAATACGGTCTGTTGCCATACGTGGACAAGCTGCACTTTATTGGATGTGGTATACCTATTTTGATAAAAATCAAGAAAACTAGATGTTGAAAATCTCAAATAGAAACAAAAAATGCTGGAAATACTCAACAGGTCAGGAAGCATCTGTGAAGGGAAAGCAGAATTACGTAGTGTTTTAGGTCATTCTTTAGAATTCTTCAATATTGATCTTATCAGACCTCTCATATGTTAAAAGAAGAACTTGTGATCTTCCAATCTACATCACTGGGGCCTTTGCAGCTTATTGCTTGCCTGCACTGCACTCTCTCTCTCTGTGACTGTAACACTCTATTCTGCATACTGTTATTGCTTTCTCTTTGATATTTTTGTGTCTGGAATAATCTATCTGGATAGTCCACAAACAGTGGCTTTTCACAAACACAAAATACTCTGCAGATGCTGGGGTCAGAGCAACACGCACAACATGCTGGATGAACTCAGCAGGTCGGGCAGTATCCGTGGAAACGAGCAGTCAACGTTTCAGGCCGAGACCCTTTGTCAGGACAGAAGAGGGAGGGACAGGGGCCCTATAAAGAAGGTGGGGGGAGGGTGGGAAGGAGACTTCCGGTAATTACCTCCCTCTCCCTTCCTCTATCCCAGTTTCACTCTGCCTCCTCCTCCAGCTGCCTATCACCTCTCTCATCATTCTGCTTTCTTCTACTACACAGTGCTTTCCCCTTACATTCCTTCTTCACCTTTCCTGCTTAGCCCTTCCCCTCCCCCACCCCTTGATCTTTCCCCTTACTGGTTTTTCACCTGGCACCTACCAGCCTTCTCCTTCCCACCCTCCCCCCACCTTCTTTATGGGGCTCCTGCCCCCTCCCTCTTCAGTCCTGACGAAGGGTCTCAGCCCAAAATGTTGACTGCTCGTTTCCGCGGATGCTGCCCGACCTGCTAAGTTCCTCCAGCTTGTTTGTACGTGTAGTTTTTCACAATATTTCAGTACATGTGACAATGGTAACTCAGCACGAGAGAGCAAGTGAAGGCAGGCATTGAAGTTGTTAGGGAGTCGAGAGGTGTGGGGAGAGAATGGGAAAGTGTACTGAGGTTGCTGGCATTGTCTGTGATGTGACTGAAGGGAGGAGCCAGTTCTGGGGGCCGAGTAGCTTATTCCTGCTCCACTTTATTCAGTTCCTGTAAAAGTGACCTCTACATGTTGAAGGTGCTAAGCCTTGTTCTCACATACCTGTTGCTTTCATCTGCATGAGTCAGTGGAAGGCATCATCAATTGGCGATGAGGTTGGGATAGCACTTTGGCGGGGAGAAAAAGGAGTTTCCTGCGTTTCTGGGTTTTAGTGAAAAGCCAGCACCACTTGTAGTGGAACAGCAGAGGAGCTGAAGCCTCAGTCTGTGATGTTGTTCTCTTGGGAGCTTCACAGGGTGTTGTGGGGTAGGACTGCACCATGGGGAACGTGTACTGGCACAGCCTTTACACAGGGGGTGTGTGGGATGGTCACGCTCCAGGGCAGCAGACAGGTTTGCGAGAGTCCAGGCACTTTCTAAATGCAGGACCTGTGTTGGAAAGGACCAAGTCCATGGATTAGTGGGAGAAATGGCGAAGCTGCGTGAGACAGTGAGATCTGAGGAAGAATCGATGGCTGCTTTGTTTTGTTACAGTCAGAAGCTCAAAGCTTTCAGAAAGGCTTCAGAATCCTGTAGGATATGTACAGAGCTCATTTCTCGTGGCCAAAGATGCATAGAGTTTATTGAAGGTGCAGATCACCGCTGTGGGCATGGACATGGCCCCACCTTCCACAAGGGCTGAAGAGGGTGTAATCGTTTACTGGTCCCAATGGATAGAGGTGCCAAGTGGGGCAGCCAAAGGCACAGCCCCAAAATGAAGGCAGCTCAAACTGAGATGAAGAGGAATTTCTTCAGCCCGAATCTGAGGAATTCATTGCCTCAGGTGACCATGGAGACCAAGATACTAAGGCAGAGGTCATTGGGTTCTTGATTGATAAAAGGGTTAAAGGTAATGGGGAGAATGAGGGCAAAAACAAAACCTACCCATGATTGAATAGTGGAGCAGACTCAACGGAGATGAATGGCCCTGCTCCTGTAGCTTATAGGCTTACGAACAACCTGCCAGAGTAGTCTAAGAACCCTTGAAGAAGCAAATTCTCAAAGGATTCCTGGTTGAGCAAACTTTTCCATAACAGTGCAGGGATGCGCTGGAGAGCTGCTGAGGCAAAGGGTGAACTGTGCATGACGGAATCTTACAGAGAGAGTGGAGCTGACACAGGACTGACAGAGACCCCGGGCTGGAAGGGGCTGCTGGCGAACCGGTGTGTCCATAGGGAGCGCCGGAGCTGGGTTCTCCACGTCAGCGTGTTCTCAGCCTGCACACCACACTGCAGTGGTCTGGAGTGCACTGAGTAGGTGACAGGTCCTTGTCAGCCTGAGCTGATAGACTGAATATTCTTAGAGTTTAATTGTAGCTCAGCTGACATGTCTAACAGAGTCCCATTCATTTGGATGGGTCCTCAACTTCCATTTAATAAGATTATTGTTTATTTTTCTTTATTTCTTTATTTATGTTTATTTAATTAATTAGCTGCAGTTCAATGTGTTATTGAACAATAGTTAAAAGATGGTGAAGGTATTTAATTTTTGGTAAAGGTCTGCATTCTTTAAAATTGTTTGTGAACGTCCCTGTCACTGGTCATCGGTGATGTTCAGAAGCTGTGAAAGCTCCTTGCTGTCAGAATGTTGGGGCCTTCCTTCCAACCTTCTCAGACCCCAGAGCTAGTGTTGAGGCAGGGGCTGACCTCGAGACTCAACCTCACACGGGCTCGAGAGGGAGAGGTCAAGTCAATATTGATCCATGAGTTTAGATCCTCCTGCCAAAACAAATAGAATCCCAAAACAATTTTTTTTTTAAAATGCAGATGCTAAATGTCTAAAATACAATACAAAGTGCTGGAAGCACTCAGCAGGTCAGACAGCACCTGTGGAGAGAGAAACAGAGTGAATGTTTGAAAACCTTCAAAAAAGATCCAGAGAAAAGTTAAAATAAGCTGGTTTTAAGCTGCAGAAAAGGTGGGGCACAGGTGAATAGAACAAAAGAAATGCATTTTATAAGAGGAGATGATTGTTCTTTGTTTTATATGTTGCTCATGGAAGGTGGTAGGATATTCCCACAGGGCTGCATGACATTCCCAGCAGGATCATATAACATTCCCAGCAGGATCGTAATACATTCCCAGCAGGATCGTATAACATTCCCAGCAGGATCGTATAACATTCCCAGCAGGATCGTAATACATTCCCAGCAGGTTTGGCTATAACATAGAATTGTTGTTTGCAGGTAAAGGTAGCAACTCATTCGGAATGATGCCAGGATCTGAAGTGATCGAGAGATGTCTGCTCTGAAATGGCAGAGTTATATTTAGATTACAAGTCAGATTGTTCCTGCTACCTGTAACTGTACCCTTGACACCTCCATAAATATCACAGTGTTGAACAACAGCAGAGTTGGCAATGTTCAACGTGACAGCAGAGGAGGTCTGTGAGCACAGGCGTGTTGGCAAGTTCAGAAGTGAACGTGGATATGAAGGGAATCCACTGGAATTTGTAAAACCCTCTGCAAGAATGAATCTGCAGTTTGTTGATTATAAAGAACACTCACTGGCCACTTTATTAGGGACAGGAATGAAACTTGGCGTGGTCTTCTGCTGCTGTAGCCCATCCACTTCAAGGTTCAACGTGCTGTGATTTCAGAGATAGATTTCTGCACGCCACTGTTGTAATGTGTGGTTATTTGAGTTATTGTCACCTACCTGTCAGCTTGAACCAGACTGACTATTCCTCTCTCATTAACAAGATGTTGTCACCCACAGAAATTCCCCTCACGGGATTTTTTTATTTTTTTATTTTTTAACACCATTCTCTAGAGGCTGTTGTGTGTTAATATCAAAGGATACCAGCAGTTTCTGAGATACTCAAACTGCCCTGGCTGGCGGCAACAATCATTAAGAGACACTTAGATCACAGTCCTTCCCCATTCTGATGTTTAGTTTGAAAAACAGATAAACCTCTTCACCATGTCTGCGTGCTTTTATGCATTGAGTTACTGCCACATGATTGGGTGATTATATGGTATATATTTGCATTAACATGCAGGCGAACCTAATAAAATGGCCACTGAGTGTATTCAGTTTGAGTGATGTGTATAAATATATTGAAAAAACATTATGCCTTTTCTAAAAGGGGGAATATGGTGTACTTCCATATCTAGATGGTCTAGATCTTCATTGGAGGGAGGCATGACGTATTAATTTACTAACTAACTTACTGACTTACTAACAGTCCAAAGCACAATCTGTACAAGAAAGTTCAACTGTTACCCTGCCATGTTAACGAACTGTTCTTTGAGATCCATTGCATCGGCTGGTATGTGTTTATTAACGAAAGTGTGACAAAGAGAATCAAATTCCTCTACCCAGTGTCCAGTGGCCAATGTGGCTGTGACAATTTGTCAGAGCAGAGTATTGGTGTTGACTCCTGGTGCTTGAGACACATCTGCTGTTTATGGTAGAGCAGACTCGATGGGCCGAATAGCCTTATCTGCTCCTATACCTTACGGCCTACCCTTTGTTCATTCGTGGATGGGCAAGGCAAAGTCAAGATTATTGACCATAGGTGTCAAACTCAAGGCCCACGGGCCATATCCGGCCCAGCGTACAATTATATCTGGCCCGCGAGATCATTTTAGATAGATCTATTATTTTAATTATTAATGGCCCGGCGATATGAAGCCTATGATTGTAAGTTAATACCAATCATAAAAATAATGCTTGCTCAACAGTCTTCTTCATAAGAGACGGAATTTGTGAAGTGAAACACTTCGTAGTTATAGCAGTGACTGAGACACATGAGAACAGGCTGAAAAAACGGAGGCAACGAAAGCTGCGTTCGCACGCGCCCGACTGATCCGGCCCGCATGAAGCTGCATTTTGCCCAATCCGGCCCGTGACCTAAAATGAGTTTGACACCTCTGTTACTGACCATCCCTAACTGCTCCTGAACTGAATGGATTCCCAGGCCCGTATGCCCAGCTGGGTTAGCAACTTTCCTTCTCTGAAGATCTGGGCAGGTTCTTCCAACCTAGTCATTCATAGACCTCAACACTGAGACTAGCTTTTTATTCCGGATTCATTTTAACGTAAAGTTCCCTTCTGTGCTGGAATTTGGAATCACATCTTCCAATGGATAAGTCAAGGCTCAGGATACTTGAGCAATGTACTAGGGTCCCTGAAACTCGCCCATCTTTTCCTGAAACTCTCCAACCCACCTCTTAGCACCATTCCCTGGTACAACAACCGACAGTGATTCCCTTTGTGTTTCTAACATAAGGTCCGGAAAGAGCTGGAGGCGAACAACATCGAGTTCTACCCGCAGAGGGAATTTGACGAAGACATGGAGGATAAGATAGAGAACGACAAGATCAGGGTGAGTAGGAATCTGTTCCCTCCACACATTGGGCTGTACCTGCCGGGTAAACATCGATGAGATGTGCACACAGCTGTGCAGTTGAATGCAGACAGCTGCGGAGGTCAAGTCATTGGGTATAATTAATGCAGAAATTGATGGGCTCTTGATTAGTCATGGCATCAAAGATTATGGGGAGAAGGCAGAAGAATGGAGTTGAAAGGGATAATAAATCAGCCATGATGGAATGGTGGGGCAAACTCAATAGGCCGAATAGCCTCACTCTGCTCCCAAGTCTTATCGTCTTGTGATATGTGAAGGTATAGCAAATACAAGTGTACTCAACAGTGGAAGTAATAACATTTGTGTTATTCAAACCACCTGCCGGGGCTCAAGTTCTGAGGGATGGGAGCGAGATTGGTTTGTGATTGTCCTTTCTATTCACATGACTGAGGATGGCTTCACTGGTCAACGTCAAGGAACTCAATCCAGTGAACCCAAAGGTAAATGGACCAGGTTACGGATGGGCAGACACCAGAGAGATGGCAGGTGCTGAGAACACGGACAGACCCTCAGGTTATGGATAGATCACTGACTCCGGAGGTCACGGGTGGAGATCACAGCCCCTGGATCGGCAGTGAGGGATGTCAAAGCAGCTAGATGTTGTATCCACAGTATTACTGGAACCAGGTCTTGCTGTTATTGTAACCAATTCTCCGATGAATTTCAAGTGGATTCCAAACCAGAGGGAATTTAGTAATGGTGAAATACTCGTCATCGGCTGCTGGTGGCGGGTAAGCATGACAGGGAGCTGGTCTGTCTCAGATGACGAGCACCAGGAGGAGAGTGCAGCCAACAGCTGATCCACCCACAGGTTCAGCCCCACCAACAAGGCGTGGAACTCTCCCCAGTAACCTTTCTCTACCTTGGTGATGGGTACCCTCATGCAGAAGTCACTTCTGGCGGAAGTCACCATGTAAAGCATTCGCTGAGCAGTTTGGCACCTCTGCTGACTTTATTTTGAGTTTTCTGTCGCACACCCCTAATGACGTGCTTTCCTCCGTCCCGCAGGAAACCATGCCATTTGCCATCGTTGGCAGTGACACCGAATATCAAATAAATGGGAAACGAGTGTTGGGAAGGAAAACTCCTTGGGGGATCATCGAGGGTGAGTGCCGGGAAGAGATCTTCTTCAATGTATTGAGTCGCTGATATGAATCCTCTTAATGGGTAACTTCTCTCAACAATGTTTGCTAGCTACCATCTCTGCTGGGAGTTGCCTTGTTCCCTTGTTTAGTCAATGCTATAACGTTCCTTTCCCTTCAGACCCTAAAGAAAAGCTCCTCTTCCCTCCAAACTCAAGGAGCTCAGAGCTCACCCCGTGGACAATGCAACTTATCTCTCAACCTCAGCCTGAGAGCCTCTTGACTTCCCTTTCTCAGTACATTTCAAACTCTTATTTATCATCAGCCAATCCCCATTACCCCAGGTATCCACTGCCACAGCCAATATTCTTCATCTTTGATGGCAGAGGGTTTCTCAGTTGCCACTTCTGAGCCGTCTCACCTTCTAAACCAGTCCTTACTTTCCCAAGGGGGTTGAAGCTTCCACCCGGAGGAGGAGTTACCCTCATCCCAAATATTCTTGGCTAAACATTCAGGTTCAGCTCCACAGCAGCTCACCTCCCAGTGCTTATAGATGATGGTCTTTTGGGGGGGGGGGGGGGGGGTGGTAGGTGGTGACAGATGCCTTCTGCTGGAACACACGAAGGGAAGGGGAAGGGTTAATGTTCTGCTGCTGCTTGTGCCTAGGAAGGGTGGGCAGGCTTTGGGGTCCTAATGTTTTCCTGTCATTCATTCTTTGGGGGTTTTCTTCTGCTTTGTGGATGTCTGTGAAGAGTAAGGACTTTAGGTTGTATACTGTATACGTTCTCTAATAGGGACTGGAACCGTTGAACTATTGAACCGCATCCTGGTCACTACCCCTACAGTCTAACACCACGGTCAATTGGCTTTTCAACGGCTTGCCAGCAACCATCACCCATGCTTCCGCCCAGTACACCCAGAAGCAACAGGCACAGGTGGGGGTGCCACCTCAGGGACTGACCCTTCTCGGGGAAAGATTTATATTTATGTGTGGCCTTTCACAATCTCTATACTCACCCAAATGCTTCAAAGTTAATGAGTACTTTAGGGGTAATGTATGGAACACATCAGTTAATGTCTGTACAGCAAGCTCTTAAACCAGGCCTGAAACATCGCCCAGGCACAGGGGACAACATCCGGTTCTTCAAAGTACGGTGGCATCTCTCTTGCCCAGGGGAGAATGCAGATGTCAACAAGAGGCATGAGGTCTGTATGAGGGCACAATCGCAACTTACTGGTTGACAGAGGTTAAGCAGGGACCTTATAAAAGATCCCACCAGAAAAAGCAGGATTTCTCAGTGGCCACCCATTTCAAATCTACTTCCCATTCCATTCCAACATGTCAGTCCACGGCCTCCTCTACTGCTGCGATAAGGCCACACTCGGGCTGGAGGAGCAACACCTCATATTCTGTCTGGGTAGCCTCAAACCTGATGGCAAGAATGTCAATTTCTCAAACTTCCGGAAACTGCTCCCAACCATCATCACCATTCCCCATCCCTGTCTCCCTCTCTTACCTCATCTCCTTACCTACCCATCACTTCCCTCTGGTGCCCCTCCCCCTTCTTCCATGGTCTTCTGTCCTCTGCTATCAGATTCCCCCCTTTCCAGCCCTTTATCTCTTTCACCAGTCACTTTCCCAGCTCTTTACTTCACCCTCCCCCTCTCCCAGTTTCACCTACCACCTACTACCTTGTATTTCTTCCTCCCCTCCCGCCACCTTCTTACCCCGACATCTCCTCTTCCTTTCCAGTCCTGATGAAGGGTCTCGGCCCATAACGTCGATGGTTTGCTCTTTTCCATAGATGCCGCCTGATCTGCAGCAGTTTGTGTGTGTGTGTGTGTTACCTTTAAAAACACTGCAGGAGGACACTCACGAATAATGTAAATAAACTCACTAGGTTTGGTGTAAGACCTCACCCAATTGGTTCAGCTGTAAACCCTCTCGACTCAACTGATAAGGCAAATTTGACACCGACCTCGCAGAGATGTGGTTGCAAAGTGTGGGAACTAAAGCTTCCAGGGTAGGTAACGTTTCGAACCAAATGGGCGAAATGGAGAAGGAGGCGGGTGGTCCTGATAGAAGGAAAGGAGGAAGAATGATAACTCAGAATATCCAAGAGCGCGACGGATTCGGACAGCAAAGGCGGAAAACGGTGGTGGTTGTAGACAAACCACCAAAGAGTCCTGACGTCTCTTCCAGGACGTTAAAGAAATTACTGCAGCTCCACGAATGACACAATGACATGGCTCCAGCGATCCAGGTTCAATCCCAACCTCAGGTACTGTCAGTATGCACACTCTCCCTGTGGCCGCATGGGTTTTCTCTGCAACCCAAAGATGTGCGGGTTGGTGGGTGAACTGCCACTGTATATTGCTCCTGGTGTGTGGGTGAGTGGTGAAATCTTGGGGTAGGGTGGGGATTAATAGGAACGTAGCAGAATAAGATTCAGGGAAAGTCAATGAGAAATGGGATTGGTCTATGGGCCGGCATGGAGTCGATAGGCCAAAGTTGCCTCCTCCTGTGGGAAAATATATTCTTCTGAAATTCCAAACTTTTGACACAGTTTGTTTGGGAACAGGGATCTGTGCCCTGTCAATATTAGCAGGAACGTCTCTCCACAGTGTATCAACTTTCAGAGACTTTCGGAGGGGAGTCGATGGAGGACAAAATGTGCTGAGGCAGGATTAGTGTAAAAAAAAAGCGCCTCTATTCCCAGAGCCAGTGAACAAGGGGCCTGGTCTATACCATATCTCACTGTGACTTGCAGCTGACCTCCTGACAGGTCACCAGATCATCAGTTCTAACCTGGTGCACTTCCTTCCTTCGGTTACCAACCTGAGCTGACGCTTCAAGTAATTGTCTACATTTCTTGTGCACACCCAGTGGGTCACTACTGCATCACCGGCCCGACACTGCAAATATCAAGAGAGCTTGAGGCCAGGTCTGGAAGTCAGAAATTGCTCATTTAATTCCATATAATTTCCCAATCTACTTTAGCCTTGAATCTAAAACTCGCATGGTTTCCTTTATTTGTGGTTTAAACTGTTTTCAATCTTTATGTAAAATTTCATCGGCATAAAGGGAACCTTTGTCTATGGGCAATGAATGTCATTCCTTTTCGATGTTACTGTTCCTATCACTACCCTGTTCTCCTTCAGTCTCTCAGACTGAATAGGCCCTGAACTATGAGAGGTAAAGCTGTAAACTTATCCTGGATTCTCTGCTCCCATCCACAGAGGCTGTAAGAATTCTGTTCCCGGTGGAAAATCCAATGCTGCCTTCTGAGTTCCCAAACGCGTCTCACGTAGTCACCTGCTCTCCCCTTTGACTGACCAGTTCCAAAGTACTGAATCCCTCTTGGAACTAAACACTGAGTGGGAACTGTAGTGGCCCAACCTCTGGTCCAAGCATTGAGCCGAAGTTCCCCAAGCCACTGAGACTGGTCAACACGCGTCAGCCTGGTTTCCAGCAACACTAACGTCCTTCAGCCCCGTCTTGGCAAGCTCAACTTAATGTAGTTATATCATTATTTTATATATAAAGCTTCCCCTTTACTTCACTTTACCAAAGTGTGCACTTCACTGCCCACTGTACAGGGGTTTCTCTCTGAAGGTACTGCCACATTCTGACCTGTTTTTCCCATTTCCTTCTAGTTGAGAACGTCACTCACTGCGAATTTCCTCTTCTCCGGGATCTCATTGTCAGGTAACCATTCTTTGCACATGCAGGATTGAATTCAGAGGATTTTTAATGGCATTTTATAAATCTCTCTCCTGGTCTCTCTTACATATATTTCGTCCTGCTTTTCCCCTTTTCCTAACTGTTTCATTCTCTATATCATGATCTATGTTTCCCAATCTCATCCTGTTCTGCAACCATCTCTCCCTTTCACTATTTTTCCCTCTTTCTCATTTTCTTTACCCTTCCAACATTTTTGCCTTTCCCCCTCGTGCAACATATCTTTTTGATATTTTTGGACTCTCCTCTGCTTCTCTCTATCGGTTTCTTCCCAAACCGGCATGACTCTCCTGCTACCTTCTCTTTCCTCTACTTATGCCCTCCTCTCATCCTGACCCTTACCACCTTTGGTATCTCCAACTTGTCTCCACCACTGTCACTCTGCCCCCTTTCCTGCCATCTCCTATGGTGCCCTCGCCTTGTAGGACCCACCTTCAGGATCTCAAGGAGGTGACCCACAACATCTTCTACGAGACTTACCGGGCAAAGCGGCTGAACGAAAACGGGAATCTCACCAATGACACGGAGGAGGTGCACGAAAGTAACCTCTGAACCAAAACAGGGGACAAAACCACTCCTCTGCCTCGGAACCGTGTGGAAAATCTGACTTTTATAAAAGGCGTATTGTAAAGGTACAAAGCAAAGACAAACCTACCACTCAAAGAGAGTGGAGCTCTTTAAAGATCCGCCCTTGCACATTTCTGAAGTGTTATTTTAAGAATGAATGTGATGTATATTGAATAGTTTATTTAATGTTAATCTTTCAATAGTTGTAAATGAGTTTCAGTCAACCTGCAGGACTGACAGTACTATTCCCTCTCACTGGATCTTGCCAGCTTGTGTTTTGTGAGGAAGGACAGACACACACAGACTGTGTTCTTCCTTCCTCGTGTACTCTCAAAGGGGTGCACAGCTGAGCGAAGGTTCACACTGGAGTTTTTAATGGAAAGTTCCAGATGCTGCTTCCGGTCTCACCCCCCAGTGTGACAACCTAGTTCGCTGAACGTTCTTGGGCGTTGGGATCGATCGCGGTGAACTGTTCCTCTCATTGCTGCTCACACACGTTTTCCAACGCAAGTCTGATTAACAACGAGGACCCACAAAACTCATTTTGAATTAATTTCCTGTACATGTTCCCTAGCCCAGGGATACAGAGCTGCAAGCTCCTGGAGTCCCAGCTGAGACCACTTACTGTAAAACATTTCAGGGAGTTTAATTTTAAGGAAAGAATGTCCCTGCGATGAAAATACATTTTGTATTTTCCCTATAAGCATAAATGAAAATATTGATCATATTCAGTTTTGAGAACTGCATTCATTCCATTAAATACTCGGTATTGTCTTATACAGTTTTATTGCTTCAAGTTTAGCATTAAGAAGTCAACAGTAACTTAGTGGGGTTTTGGAAATTAAGTGTCAAGTTCCATCAGACCTAACTTTACGAGACAAATACCCCACCACCAATTTAGCTCCTTCTAAAACTGCCCACAAAGTATACTGACACCTGTTTTTACAGTGAAGCAGGATTCATCCTGAGAAGGATTTGGTTCCTCGCTGTGCTCACCCAGGAGTGAAACGGGGAGCTCATTGATGTAAACCTGCTGCCGTGGATCTTGTGTACTGGTGCTTGCAAAGCAGGACGTAGGGTCTCTGTGGTAGGCCTCCCACCTGCTCGAAGGAAAAGTGGGAGTAGGAGGTCCCAGCTCCCCATGAAGGCAAGCCAACATCAGATGGGAAGCCTCCAACCAATGGCCTCCAGCATTTCTCTGTGGCTTGTGGCAATTTAACGAGAGGCACCAGTGCGATCAAGTAAACAGCGTGTTTGCCAGACTGTACAGTGGGGTGGGTATGTTTACCACAGGCATCTTCAGTTCCTGTACACCTGACACCTACTGACACACCTCACTACGCCTCCAGCTCCTGTAACCCACCCATCCCCTCCGAATGCCCAGCCTCCATCTCCCACACCCACCACCAAGCCCTACACTCCATCAAACCCCCTTCCAAAACACCTCCAGTACTCTTACTCTCTCCATTCCTCAAAACCTCCAGCCACTCCCGCAATGCCTGCCCCACAACCTCCAAACTGTAATCCCTACCACATGAACCCCTATCCTAATCCCTGCCACGTCAAACGCCCCCCTTCCCCCTCCCCAATCCCTGCCATATCAACCACCCCCTCGCCAACTCCAACCCCTCTCCACCGCCAATCCAGATCACTGCTTCCTTCTTGGCAGTGTCCACTCCTACTGTCTCCACTCAGTTTGGTCTTTGCCTGGTTGCACTTGCTGTTCACTGTGCTGCATGTTCTGGAGCATTCTTAGCAACATCTATAGGTTAAATCTAGTCAATTAGCACTTGTGAGTGATGTGTTTATTGAGTGGTGTGAATAAGTGTCATGTTTCTTTTATTCTTTCCAAGTGCATTTGTCCATGATACAGTGGCCGCAAGTCCTGTGCCTTGGGGCCAGAGAGTTGCCAACTTTTCCTAATTTCTCAGTGTTTCCCTTGAAAGTGTTTTTCCATGTTGATTTTTCTTCCCAGTCTTCACCCCAGTGGACTTGAAATCCCCCACATAGGTTCATATCTGTACGGGGATCTGTGACTCCATGCCTTCTCGATCTCCAGCTGAAGTATAGTTAGTGTAGGCTGCCAAAACCCAGTGAAGATTGAGGATTGGACCTTGGATGGTTTGTTGCATTGGCTCAGAACCTGGGATATCCAGGTGGGGCCAAGAACAAGCATTCTGATCTCAACAGCAGTTAATGATTTTTTTCAAGACTTGTCTGGAAACAAATAATTCTGCTTCCAAGTACGTGGGAGGGTGTGTTGCGGGCACTGGATTCCGAGAGGGAGACCCACATGACTCTTGATCGAGATCAATGCCATTTCCAATATTCTCGTTCCAATCTTTCATCTAGTGAACCTTCACTAGAAGTGAATCAAGTATTGGGAATTTCTAGTTAAATTCCACGAATGTTTGGGAGATTGATTTCATTGTGCAGAGGGTAAAGAGATAACAGAGGCCTTGATGAATCGTATGCCACTTAGACAACCACACACGTAGAAGGAAGGGTCTGTTCTTTATCAGATCTTCCCACTACCTGCATTGTTCAAGAAGAGCCAGCTTTGTAACAATTGTCACTGGGCTTTGGGGAGCACAGAAGTCCTCCAACAACAACAATGTTTGGAGGTTAATTGGCCTCTGTACTCTGCCCCGCGTGTTGGTGGGTGGTAGAATATGAGGGGAGTTAATGGGAATGTGGGGAGAATATCATGGAATTGGTGTGAATGGATGTTTCATTATCAGCATGGATTTGGTGAGCCAAAGAGCCTGTTTCAGTGCAACATGACTTCAGAAATGGGACTCACTTGGTTCTGCTCCAAACATGCTGAAAGAGTGTTTGATAGTGCCACTGAGTGCCAAGGGTGGCGGAAATCATCTGAATGTCCCTCTGCTGAACTTCATGTTAGGCCTATATTAGACATTAGATTCTGTATTGATAAAAATACATTGATATTGATAATGTGTATTGATAAAATTATTCTAAGTTATGTGTTAGTGATTGTGGTAAAGAATTGATCAATATATTTAGACTGATTAGATTTGTTACACTGCACTTTATCTGCAAATTACTTGATGAGTGAGACAAGCTAAGGAAAAATTTTTCTTTAGATGTTGTACTTGAGGGTAATTAAATATTACATGAGGTTGAACTACAACAGAGATTCCCAACCTTTTTTCATGCCATGGACCAGTACCATTAAGCAAGGGGTCCATGGACCCCAGGTCAGAAACCTCTGAATTAAAACATCCAAGTTTCAAGTACATTTATTATCGAAGTATGTATATAAGTTGTACAACTTTAAGGTTCATCTGCTTACAGTCAGCCACAAAACAAGAAACCCGAAATAATCCAATTTTAAAAAAGACCAACACTCATTGTGCAGAGAGAAAGGGAAAAAAAAAACAAATCATGCAAACAATAAAACGAGCATCAGCATTCAGAATGAAATTGAGTCCATACACATGAAGCTCAGAGTAGGTCCATAGGCTCATCACAAATCGCAGTGAAACGTGCAAACGTTGGGTCTAACCAAGTTATTTAGTTTCCTCTGCTGCCTCCTGATACCTAACTCCAACTCATCCTATCAACAGCCTCTAGATTACATTCTGCTTCATGGACT
Source organism: Hypanus sabinus (assembly GCF_030144855.1). Lineage (NCBI taxonomy): Eukaryota > Metazoa > Chordata > Chondrichthyes > Myliobatiformes > Dasyatidae > Hypanus > Hypanus sabinus. Next base: position 19,782,409 of record NC_082734.1, read on the forward strand.
AATCCAGCTTTCCTATCTAATCCAGCTAATTTCAGCTAATCCAGCATCTACACTATTTGCCTCAGTCACTCCCGATTCTCCAACTCTGTAAAGTCTCTGATATTGTAGAGTGCTCTACCCAGTTTCCAATTCCATACTCTAGGCCAGGGGTTGACAACATTTTTTTTATGCCATGGACCCCTACTGTTAACCGAGCAGTGTAAGGGCCCCAGGTTGGGAACCCCTTGCTCTAGTCTTGTTGAAAAAGTTTGGGGTTTGGAGTTGTTTATCACAGAATCTTAGAAATGCATAGCACAGAAACAGACCCTTCAGCCCAACTTGTCCATGCCAACCGTGATGCCTATCAACACTAGTTCCCGTTTGCCCACAGTAGTCCCATATCCCTCTGCTCCTTCCGAATCCAACTACCTGGCCAAATGTCTTTAAACTTTGTGAGTGAATCTGTCTCCCCCATCTCCTCTGGCAGCTCATTCCAGATATTCGCCACCCTCTGTGGGGAGAGAACTGCCCCTCAGACCTTCTCTCCTTAAACCTGTGTCCTCTAGTTCTAGACTCCCATGACTTCAGAAAAGGATTTTAATTAATTATCCTTTCACTCATAATGTTATAACCCTCTTTAAGGGCAACCCTCAGTCTCCTACACTCTAGTGAAAATAAACCCAGTTTATCCAATCTCTCCGAATAACTACCGTCCTTCATTCCATGTGACATCCTGGTGAATCTCTACTGCATTCTATTTCCACCACATCCTTCTTGTAGAGTGGCAACTAGAACTGTATACAATACTCAACACAATATCCCACACAGCCCTCAGCAAATTTCTGTGAGCTATTATTCTATAGGTTTATTGAGAATGCCCACAAGTTATTTTTTAAAAATTGGGTAGGTATATGGAAAGGAAAGGGATGGAGGGTTATGGGCTGAGTGCAGGTTGGTGGGACTAGGTGAAAGTAAGCATTTGGCACGGACTAGAAGGGCCGAGATGGTCCGTTTCCGTGCTGTAATTGTTATATGGTTATAAGTAAATGAAACTGAGTACTTTATTAATAAAATTTACTTTGAACTTTGAATTAAAAGTGCAACTAACCAATGTTTTCTACAACTGCTTCATGACATGCCAACTCTTATACTCAATGCTTTGGCCTATGAAGATAAGTATAGCACAATCCCATCAATGTATCACAACTTTCAGGGAGTCATGGACTTACACCCCAAGGTCTCTCCCTATGTCAATGTACCTAAGCCCCCTACCATTTACTCAATCCCCCTAAAATTTCTGGTGTGTCCTTCTTAAGACTTCTCAATGTTTATTTAATAGTTTTAGTATAGTTAGGATCAGGTCCAAAGGCACTGAGGTAGGAGCAGATATCTTCTTGGGAGGTATCACTAGTGTCACCCCAGAGACAGGAGAAGTCACTTCCTCAGGAAGGACAGTTCTACCTGTTGAGTGATTTGTAGAGGAAATGGTCCAAGGTTTAAGAAGGATCAAAGAGCAGCAGTTTCTGAAGAGAGGTGAGGCTTAAACTGGCCTTGGGGTGTCGTCAGGTGTTGGGAAGACAAGCTGCTCTCTGATAATACGGACTGTCCTGGGCCATGCAAAGTGGGTTGAGGAGCTCTTCATATTTTATAGAATCATAATGTTAGAATAAAGAGCTTCCTGTCTATTGAATGCCAACCTGGGTAAGGCAGCACCATGTTGAGAAGCATTTCTTTATGGACGGGACTGGAAGAAACATGCTGGGTGGCACTAATGAATGAGATTTATGTTCAAGTGGGAGGTTGTTGGGTGACACAAATACAACAACCCCAGTTCAATCCTGACCTCTGGTGCAGAGTGCCACGTTCTCTCTGTGACTGTACAGTTTGTGGGCTGGTAGGTTAATTGGCCTTAGAATGTGGTCAAGTCTGGAAGGAGTTGTTGGGGCAGTGCAAAGTGTAAAAATGCATTAGATTAGCACTAGTGTAAATGGGTGGTCAACACAGATTTGATAGGTTGAATAGGTCTGTTTGGTGTTGCATCACCCTATGACTAACAGGCTAAATATTTTAAAGTTCAAAGTAAATTTATTATTAAGGTACATATATGTCACCATATTCAACCCTGAGATTCATTTACTTGCAGGCATACTCAATAAATCAATAATAGAATAATAATTATAACAATCAATGAAAGACCACACTAGTGTGGTTGTTCAATCAGTGTGCAAAAGACAACCATCTGTCCAAGTACCAAAGAAATAATAAATAAATAAGTAATAAATATCGAGAACGTGAGATGAGGAATCCTTGAAAATGAGTCCATAGGTTGTTGGAGCATTTCAGTGATGGGTTGAGTGAAGTTATTCCCTTTGGTTCAAAAGCCTGAAGACTGAGGGCTAGTAACTGGTGGTGTGAGTCCTGAGGCTCCTGTACCACCTTCCTGATGGCAGCAGTGAGAAGAGAGCATGTCCTGGGTGGTGGGGGTCCCTGATGATGGATGCTGCTTTCCTGCGACAGTGCTTAATGCAGCTGTGCTCAGTGTCGGGGAGGACTGGGCCATATCCACTACTTTTTGTAGGATTTTCCATTCAAGTGCATTAGTATTTCCATACCAGGCTGTGATATACTCTCCACCACATGCCTATAGAGATTTGTCAAAGTTTGAGCTGTCATGCAGAATCTTTGCAAACTCGTAAGGTGCTGCTGTGCTTTCTTCATAATTGCACTTCCAATATTAACACCATTCTAAAATTTTATTTCTGACTTCTGGTGTTTTGCTATTGTTTCTCCACTGTGCTTCTGTTATTGTGTAAGTTAAAGTTTCCTTTAGGTCACAAATCTTCCATTGAGATATTCTGCTCCTTCAGCTTTCCGGATAACATGCCACACCATGGTCAATAACCACCTCACACCCTGAGGTCAGAGGGAGAACTTTTACTCAGATATACACCAGCATCCTCCTCCATTCATTGGTGTCTCCTGAGCCCCTACTGCTGTGCCATTAACAGCTACTAATGTCCATTCCCTCGTCTTCCACCCCCTCCCACTCTGTAACCCAATCCTTCAGCCTCCATCCATAACCAAACTTCTCATTGCCCTTCTTCTAATTCTCCCTTTAGCTTCTATTCTGATTTTCCTTGTGTCCCTGTTACATTAATGTCAGTTTATTAATGCGAACATTAATTATTAGATCCTTAAATGGGCAAATTCAGAGTGGTGAAGTTGTAGCACATGTCCGCCCTTTTGCCAAAATTAAAATTTAAGGACGTTGCTGCTTTAAGTCCCAGTAACCCTCTCATGAATCTATCCCGCATTCTTTCCAGCTTAATGACATTCTTCCTACAACTTGGTGACCAGAAATGTACACAATTGTGCTGCTGTACATCCATATCACTTACTCCAACACTGCCTCGTTGAACTTTACTGTTTCTGCTTCGTTTGATTTTTTAAGATAATAAATTAGAAATTTGGATGGAAGCATTTGTTTTGATTTCCCTCCCAGATGGTTAAGTCAAGGTCAGATTCAAAATTAAGGTCACGAAGGCAAACCAGGCACATATGATAGTTAATACCGTGTTCGAATTGGGAAGTACTGAGAGAGGAGGATGTAGGGGAAAGTGGTTCAGTAGTGGAACAGGGTGATAGCCAAGTGGAAAGTCACCAAGTAGGAGAAAGAATGTCATTAAGCTGGACAGGATGCAGGAAAGGTTCATGAGGATCTTATTGGGACTAGACAGCCTGAGTTACACCGGAAGTGTGGATAAGCTGTGACTTTTTATCCCCAGAGTGAAGGAGGCTCAAGGTTTGCATTCTAGAGGCGTGCAAAATAGTGACAGTCACAAACAAGGTGGATGGTCACAGTCTATTTCCTTGTGTAGAGGAGGCTGAAACTAGATTTAAGGTGAGAGGGGGAAGATTTGAAAGAGAGCTGAGGGGCAAATTTTTCATGTAGAGGGTGGTAGGTATATGGAATACATTGCCAGAGGGAGCTGTAGAGATGGGCACAATTCAATATTTAGAAGACATTTAGACATGTACATAGAAAGAGCCTAGAGAGATGGGGGCCAAATGCAGGCATCAGGAACCAGCACAGCATGACATCTTGGTCAGCTTGGGTGAGTTGGGTCAATGGGCTTGTTTCCATCCTGTCAACTCTATGGGTCTTTGACATTTGGAATATTTGTGTGACTATGTGGCAAGGCTTGGGGATGTGGACAAATGTTGGCGTGGGGATTATGTTATACAAAACATGATATGTGTAAGTGGGAAGGCAACAACTGTTGTTCAAAGGGAAAAAGACCTGGTCCTACATTTATGAAGTGTGATCTCCACTTTGAATAGGTTTTCGCCTATATTATTCAGTGTAAAGTTTATACAAAGCTATTGGAAGAGATATTGAAAAGGATGACTAAAGTGTTGATCAATGTGATGGATTTCAAGAAATGTCTTAGAAAGGAGAAGAGATGAAGTGAGTTAGAAAGAGAAGTCCAGATTTGATTAAATCATGAGGGTAGGACATAGTTATAGGGAGGAGAAGGTCATAGTAAATGAAAGTGGGACTGTAACATTGAGGTAGCATTAAATGATATAGTTGTGAGACTGTAATTGTGAAGGCCGCGCTTTGTACATATGGGGACTGGCTTTAAACTTGACACTCCAAAGGTTGAGGCTATTGTAAATTGTGTTTAAGTATGGTACGAGATTTCCTTGGGTGGGGTTTGAGTTCAGTACAAAAGGTTGGTTTGAGGATGGTGAAAAACGTTGTTAAAAAGTGTTTAGCAAGGCCAAAATATGTTTGGGGTTATTATGAAAAGTCCTTGGGTGGAGCAGCACTATCTGACAGATAGGGAGTCCTCCACGTGACATTTATTCTGGTGGGTATTTTTGTCACAAGGCTGGGCCTTCAGTTACTTTTGTTTTAATTCAGACTTCATGAGCTCAGTGTTCCCAATGTTTGTACTCATCTACTTGAGGTTCACTTTTACGAATCTTGTCCTCTGACACCCACGCTGGGGTCTGCTGATAGGTGGCAACATGGTAGACTTTAATGTACAATCTGTAAAAGGTCCCTAACACACATGGGCAGTGCAATTAACTTCAGATCTGTCTGAGTTCTTAAAGCCAGTTGTATGAAATCTCTTTGTCTTCACTCCTTGATGCTTTCTTACAGCTTCTAATTGTACAATCAATAACTGACCAGAGGTGGGACTGATAAAGATGGGGATCTCAAATTTTAAAGCAGTTAGATGCGTATTTTCATTAAAGTAAATAGTGGTGGGTTAGTAATAGATTATTCTTCACATATTTAAACCGTTTACCATTACCAATAGTAATTAAGAGTGTTAATTATGTCAAATCCAGTCTGCGAGGTCCTGATCATCTCAACTAACTGCAAACAGGTTGGGAGAGACCTCTAGTTTCATTTGGAGTATGGCTAGTTTTAAGACTGTGAAATAGGAGCAGGAATAGGACGATGAGCCTGATGAATCCTGCAGCCACTCAATGAGATTTCAGCCAAACCAGTATTCTGGCCTGATCCCTATATCTCAAGATTCTTTCAGTGTCCAGAAAATGTATCAATATTAGTCTTGAGCGGATGCAACCCTTCAGAACGGCCAGGAAACATGCGGAACTGATTGCTCTCATCCTTAAGGGAAATGGAAGGGCTGGAGGTCATTTGAGAATTCTGCAGTGGAACCTCTGACCTCGTCAGCTTCTCACAGGAATTCTGCCCAGGAGCCTCTGATCTCGGTAGCCTCTCACTTTCAATATTTCATTTCACCAGTCCATTAGGACAAGAAAACATGTCCTCTCACGGCGGTAATCAGTGGAGTGTGACCCTCTCCCATAAATCATCAGAAAGTTTATCACAGACAAAATTCAGCCCAGTTCCATCAGAAATATTAGTTCATGAACCCTTGTTCCTGAGCTGATTTAAGGAAAAGCAGCAGACATGAACCAGAAATATATCTGTAAACTTTTTTATTCATTCCAAGATGTCAACATCATCACAAGACTAGCATTCTGTTCCCTGTCTCTAGCTACCCCTAAAACTGAGTGTGTTGCTAGGACAACAATTAGAGATGATGGGGTCACCCACCTAGTTCACATGGGAGCAGCTGCCCTTCTGTAAGGGATGTCAGTGAACTAATGGGGTTTTACAATAATCCAATAGGTTAATGCTCTCTTATTGACCTTAGCTCTACACTCTGAATTTATTTAATTAAGTAATTGAGTTTACATCCCCTGATAGTTGCAGTGGGATTTCTGCTCGTGCTCTGGGACCAGAACACAGACCCCTCAATTAGGAGCTTTGTAACACTGGCATTACAGAGCCTAACCCAATCCTGTTTCCTGTACGAATGGGATTGAATGAGAGGTTACTGGGATCCTGGGCGCTCTCAGAATTATCTAGAGACCAGAATCCTATTGAGAATAGACCAAAAGCAAAGTGAGGCGTCGTGATGGGCAAGGAGCAAATCTCATGTTTGCGTCAGATACTGCCTGTCTCCACAACAGAACCGTGTCTGAATCTCTAGCCCTGCCATAACTGAAATCCCCTTCCCTGTTACATTGTGCTCCTGATTTAATATTATTGACCATCTTTGATGTACTCTCTAGATATTAAAATATCCCATTTGCCAAGCTTGTGTTCTGAGTATTTCTGAAAGACACTTAGTATATGAAATAAGAAATGTTGTACAGTTGTTGTATGTTCCTGTTTATTCTTATTTGTAAAACAAAATGATGCATTTATCACGGATGTGTTTTCAATGTGGACACAAGTAATTCTTGTGCTGTCAGTGGTAGAGTGGATTGTCCAGATATAGTTTAAAATCTATTGACTTTCTGCAATAAAATAACACAAATAAACTGCCACAAATTCATCTACAGGATGTGGTTTGCTTTGGTCAAAATAATTGGCCATTCTGAAACATCTGTGAGGTAGGTGTCTTTCCCTGCTGACCCACATCTACAATAAGCTGTCAACTGAATTGCCTCCACTGGGTCGAAATCTTGTCGGGGGATTTCCAGCAAATGGCAAAGAGAAATGTAATTCCTTATTCTGTGATGAGGTTCAGTGAAGTTAACAATCACAGGAGCATACATTTCAGTTAGCGAAAATAAACTAGTAAGATTCTCATCATTGAGGTTAAGAGATTGCAGTAATCTCAAAGTACCATCTGCCCCTAGGGTACCCTGCCCCCTTCTTTCTCCCCATTCGAACCCTGTGCAAACTCATCGTAGTCTGCTGACAATCTAATCAGACATCACTTCTGGTGATGGGCTTGGTTCAGCCCGTTCCCGGCAGCAGGTCTTTTGTGGTGAGAGATCATCGTTTGAAGGTAAACCTCCACTCCGATAACTAACAGAAATCTGATGTAACAGTTTCACATTTGCCCTCCGCTGCAGGCCAAGGCAACAGTGCTCAGCTTTTTTTTCTCTTTTCCTATCTGAGCCGTTTGATGCAGCTGTAAATGTCATCAAGTTATTACTTTGAATTGATTTTCAGGCAATTAAATACAATGGAGCAGTTACATTGAATTATTATTTTTCCAATAAAATGTCAGGTGAAAGAGGGAGGGTTTAGTGAAGTTAACAATCACAAAGAGGATACATTTTAGTGAAAATAAATTGGTAAGATTTTCATCACTGAACCAAGCTACAAACGTTTGTAATAGGACACTGGTATAAATGTTGCGTGGAGATAACTCACAGAGTCTTAGATTCGTGCAGCAGGGAAACAGGCTGTTCAGCCCATCTCATCCATACTGACCAGTGACACCCATCCAATGTTAGTGCCTCCCTCCTCCCCAGCACTTTGTCTGGAGTCTTCTCCACCTAAGCAATTCACACGCTCATTTAGAAACCTTGTAAACTCTGCCAGTGACTCTCCTTTTACTGTTCTCTCTAGCAGTGTGTTCCAGGTTCTCACTGCTGTCTGGGGAGAAAGATCCCCCTCAGATCCCCTCAAAATCTCACTCCCCTTACCCCAAACCTCTTCCAGTTTTATCTACTCCTGATATGGGGAAACGCCTCTGGCATTGTACCCTATCTATACTCATCATAATTTTATATACCCTATTTTCACTAAGGAGAATAGATCTAGCCTCTCTAGTCTTTCCTCATTACTGGAACATTTCAACCCAGGCAACATCCCGGTGAATCTCCTCTGCACCCTCTTCAGTGCTAACACATCCTTTCTATCACATGGTGACCAGAACTGAAGCCCCAGTACTCCTGCTGAGGATCTGACCAGTGTTTTATAAAGTCCTGCCTCTGTATTCAATGCCCTATCTAACGAAGGCCAATTTCCCATACTATTCCTAACTATGTTGTCTACCTGCATTGCACTTACAAGGATCTACTGCAACCCCTCTGTTCTTCAATACACCCCTAGACCCTGCTATTCATGGTGTGTGTCCTAGCCTCACGAGTGTGGCCAAAATTCTTCTCATTATATTTGTCTGGATTAAACTTCATCTGCCATTTCTCAGCCCATTTCAACATGTCCATAACTCTCTGAAGCTTAAGACTACCCTCCACATTGTTAACAATTCCACCAGTCCTCATAACCCTCAAAGTTACTGATCTTGCTTCCTACATCCCCGTCATTAAACTTAATGTGTCCCAGCACTGATCCCTGTAGTACAGCGTCAGTCACAGGCATCCAGTCCCAAAGACAACCCTCTACCTCCATCTTCAGGATTCAGTTTTGGATCTAGTTTGTCATCGTGCCCTGGAACAACATGAGGCCCTGACTTTTGAACCAGTCTCCATGCGGGACTTTGTCAAAGACTTTACTGAAATCCACGTAAATCACATCTACCGTCCTTCCTTCATCGATACATTTTACCTCTTCACAGAATTGAATCAAATTGGTCAAACAAGATTAGACCTTGACAAAATGATGTAGGTGATTTCTAATTAGTTCCTGGCTCTCCAAGTGATCATTAACCCCTCTCCCAGAATGTTTTTCCACTATGTTCCCTGTTAAGTTCACTGGCCCACAGGTACCAAGTTTTTCCTTCTGTCCTTCTTGAAAAGTGGGGACCACCATTTTCCATCCTTCAGTCATTTGCTACCTTGCAAAGACTTAACAACCTCAGCCAAATCCCCAGCAATCTCCGCCCTTGTCCCCTGCAACAGCCTGAAATAAATTCCATTTAGAACTGGGATTTATCCACCTTTAAGACCACTAAGGCATTAGAGATCTCCTCTTTATTTACGGAGACATGCACCAGACTTTCACCAACCCCTTCAAGTGAGTTCTCCAACTGCACAGTCCATTTTCTATCTGAATGCTGATGGAAAATATTCATTTGGAACTTCACCTGCTCCTTCTGGCTCTAAATACGTATTGTCCTAATTATCTCTAATGAGTTATTTTCTCCTGGTTATTGTTTTGCCTCTATTATACGTATAAAATAGCCTTCATATTTATCTTAATCCTGTCAGACAGTGATTTCTCATAGTCCATCTTGAGCTTTACAATTTCCTTTTTACAATGCTCCCTGAACTTTTTCTATTCTTGACCGGTCTCCCACTTCATTAGGTCCCTATGCAACACACACAAAAAATGCTGGAGGAACTCAGCAGGTCAGGCAGCATCTGTGAAGGGCCTCAGCCCAAAAGGTTGAACATTTATTCCTCTCCATAGATGCTGTCTGACTTGCTGAGTTCCCCCAGCACTCTGTGTGCTTCTCAAGATTTCCAGCATCTGCAGAATCTTTTGTGCTTATTGGTTCCTATAGTTGTCATGTGTTTCCATTTTTCTCTTTATCCAACCCTCAATATCCCTCAACATCCTGAGTTTTCCAGAGCCTTGGTTTTTACCTTTGCAGGAAGCTGTTGGTTCAGAACTCTGGCTATTTCTCCCTCAAGTGCTTCTCACTGTACAAACCTTGAATTACCTGGACGTAGATGCTGCCGATCTGTATTTGCCAGATCCTTTTCTATATTAATAAAGATGGCCTTCCCTTCAATTTAAGACTTTAATACTGATACACCCCTATCCTTTTGTACAGCCATTTTAAAATATATAGTGTTATGGTTACTATCTCTATATTGACCCCCTGCTGACATTCCTTCTGCCTGACCAGCAACATTCCCCACAATAAGGTCCAGTATGTCTCCTTCCCTCATTGGTCTATCTACACTGAAGATAACCATCTGGATCAGAATGCTCTCCTGGACACACCCCGAACTTCCTCTCCCCCTGAGCCTTTCACACTTAGGCAATCCCACTTAGTATTTGGAGTAACATGCACAAAGTACCGGAGGAGCCCTGCAGGTCAGGAAGCATCTATGGAACGGAATAAAGAGTCGACTTCACAAGGCAAGGCTCTTCGTCTGGAGGGTGTGTACCTCTGGACTTCCAGCATTTATTTATTGATTGAGATACCGTGCAGAGTAGGCCCTTCCAACCCTTTGGGCCATGTTGCCTAGCAACCCCTGAGTTAACCCTAGCCAATTCACGGGACAATATACAAGGACCAATGATGTCTTTGGACTGTGGGAGGAAACCGGAACACCACCCAGAAACCCATTGCAGAATCTCTTGTTTTTAATATTTGTAAAATGAAATCCCACAACATTCCTAATCCCCAAACTCCCACATTTTAGATTAGATTAGATTCAACTTTATTGTCATTGTGCCGAGTACAGATACAAAGCCAACGAAATGCAGTTAGCATCTAACAAGAAATGCAAAGAATAGTGTTACTTACAAAATAACTGTGAATAAAAAGTAAGTGCTACAGCACACAAATATAAAAGTACTGAGACAGTACAATATGGGTGCAATACTGTTTAGCGCTGTGATGTGAGGTTCAGCAGGGTCACAGTCTCAGAGAAGAAGCTCTTCCTGTGCCTGCTGGTGTGGGAGTGGAGGCTCCTGTAGCGCCTACCTGATGGGAAGTGAGTAAAAAGTCCATGGTTAGGGTGAGATGCATCATTGATAATGCTTTTCAACCTGCCCAGGCAGCGTTTATGGTAGATGTTCTGAATGGTGGACAATTAGGTGCCGGTAATCTGCTGGGCAGTTTTCACCACACGCTGGAGTGCTTTGCGGTCCAATACGGGACAATTGCCATACCACACTGAGTTGCAGTTGGTGAGTACGCTCTCAATGGTACAGCGGTACAATGGTATATTTCTAAAAAGCTTCTTGGATACAGTGGCTTGTTGTGTCATGAATGCAAACAGCCATCTGACAATCGAAGACCTACAGGTAAGATGCAGCTTTCTCTCTTTCTCTCCCTTTCACTGTTCTCAAAGTTTCACAGAGACATGTTTCTCTCTATGTATGATGTGATGCCACTCTTTTGGTCCTGTGGAACTGTGCAGCACAAATAGTCTTTTACTATGCACTGGCTGGTATAGGGGGGTGGAGGTCGCCACTGCACAGGATCAAAATAAGCTGCCCCATCAAGGCACAAGTGTCGTAGTATCCAGGACACCTTCGAGGAGTGGTGCCTCAAAAAGGCAGCGTCCATTATTGAGGACCCCAATCACCCAGGTCATGTTCCCTTCTCATTGCCACTATCAGAAAGGAGGTGCAGAACCCCGAAGGCACACACTCAGCGATCCAAGAACAGCTTCTTCCTCTCTGTCATCTGATTTCTGAATGGATACTGAACCCATGCACACTGCTTCATTACTTTTTCTGTGTCTATTTTGCACACTTATTTAATGTAACTATTTAATATATATATATACTTATTATAATTCATGTTTTTCTATTATGTATTACAATGTATTGCTGCTGTAAGGTTAACAAAGTTCACGAGATATGCCAATGATATTAAACCTGATTCTGATCTTGCTCTGCCCAGCGAGGTTAATTTAGGCACAGGTAACACTGCTCTCAAGGCCAGGATCGAGCTGACAGTCAATGCTCACTTCTCCCTTTTGCTTTAGTTCCTAAGGGCATCAGCCGAGGTGTCTCCAGAATCTAGTTTACATAAAGATGTCTGTATGAGGGGAATTGTGGAGGTCTTCACCTTAAAACACAAATGTGGCCAACGCCAGTATTTCTGCATTATGCGTTTCTATGACTTCAGGCTGGCAAAATAAATACAGAATAAACTGGCTTCAGGTCATGCTGGCTGACATCCTTATCTCTAAGTCAACTATCCAAGCTCACAACACAGTTATGCTTTTAGTCGAAAGTGGGAGGCAGTTTGAGTGTGCCAACACCCATTAGATAATTAGATTGCTGGTAGGTGGCAGCTGGAATGCTGGTACCATAAGACCGTCAAGCATTGGAGCAAAATTAGGTTATTTAGCCCACCAAGTCTGCTTCCCATTCCATCATGGCTGATTCATTATCCCTCTGAACTCTATTCTCCTATCTTCTCTTCATAAGCTTTGATGCCCTTGCTAATCAAGAACCTGCCAATCTGTGCTTCAGATATACCCAGTGACTTGACTTCCACAGCTGTCCATGGCAATTAATTCCACAGATTCACCTCCCACTGGTTACAGAAATTCCTCTTGAACTATGTTCTAGATGGATGTCCCTTTATTCTGAGGCTGTGCCCTCAGTCCTCGACTCCCCCGCTATAGGAAACATCCTCTCCACATCCACTCCACCTAGGTCTTTTAATATTCAATTCCCCCGTCATTCTTCTAAACTCCAGTGAGTACAGGCCCAGAGCCATCAAATGTTCCTTGTGCATTAACCCTTTCATTTCCAGAATCATTCTCAGGTACAATACTTGCTCAAGACCCTCTCCGATGCCAGCACGTCCTTTCTCAGATAAGGGGCCCAAAATTGCTCACAATACTCCGTGCGGGTCTGATCAATGTCTTACAAGCATCACATCCTTGCTTTTATAGTCTAGTCCTCTCAAAAGGTCTTCCTCACCACCAACTCAACCTGCAAGTTAGCCTTTACAAGTCCCTTTACACCCCTGATCTTTGAATTTTCCCCGATTAGAAAATGGTCTATGCCTTTATTCCTTCTAGCAAAGAGCATGACCATACACTTCTCTATGCTATTACCATCTGACACTTCTTTGCCCATTCTCCCAATCTGTCTAAGTCCTTCTGCAGACAACTTGTTTCCTCAACATTACCCACCTCTTCACCTATTGTTGCAAACTTGGCCATTAATTCCATGATCCAAATCATCGGCATATAATGTAAAAAAGTGGTCTCAATACCCAACCCCTGTGGGATACCACTAGTCGCTGGCATCCAACCAGAATATTTATTCCCACTCTTTGCTTTCAACCAGTCAGCCAATCTTCTATCCACCTTGCACCTTGTCAAAGTCCTGCAAATCCAAGTAAACATCCATTGGCTCTCTTTTGTCTCTCCTGCCTGTTATTTCCCCAGAGAATTCCACAGATCTGTCAAGCAACATTCCCCTTAAGGAAAAAAAAACAAGCTGACTTTGGCCTATTTTATCATGTGCCTCCAAGTACCTTAAAACCTCATCCTTTACAATGGATTCTGACATCTTCCCAACCACTGAGAACAGGGCAACTGGCCTATAATTTCCTTTCTTCTGCTTCCCTCCTTTCTCCAAGAGTGGGGTGACATTTGCAATTTGCCAGTCCTCCAGAACCATTCCGTAATCTAATGATTCTTGAAAGATTGCTACCAATGCCTCCGCAATCTCTTCAGCTACCTCTTTCAGAACCCCGGGATGTAGTCCATCTGGTCCAGTTAACTTATCTATCTTCAGACCCTTCAGTTTCCCAAGTACTTTTTCCTTGGTAATAGCAACTACGCTAACTCTTGCCCCCTGAAACTCTTGAATTTCTGACACACTAATTTCTTCCACAGTGAAGACTGACACAAAATACTTATTAGGTTTGCCTGCTGTTTCTTTGTTTCCTCCTTACTACCTTTCCAGCATCATTTCCCAGTGATCTGATCTGACTCTTTTAATCTGAAAATATTTTTGGTATTCTCTTTTATATAATTGGCTAATCTACCTATATATTTTCATCTTGTCTCTCCTTATGGCTTTTTAGTTGCCTTCTGTTGATTTTTAAAAGCTTCCCAATCTTCTAACTTCCCACTAATTGCTATATTATATGGCCTTTGTCCACCTGGTGGCGCATTAACATCAGCGCCGGACTCCAGAGCGAAGGTTCCCGAGTTTGAATCCAGTCGGGCTGCTCCTGGACACGGTTTCCATCCGTGCCGGGTTAAGTGTCGAGCTCACAACTTGGCATTGTAAAAAAAAACACTGCACTGTGAGAAGGACGTGGGGAACAACTCACAGAATCTTTCCTCCAAGACAACCACTTGAAAAAATAATTGGCCGTCGAGGCTCTGGCAGAGTATGGCACACACACACACAAAAATGCCCTTTCTTTTGCTTTTATGCTGTCTTTGACTTCCTATGTCAGCCACAGTATCCCTTTAGAATGCTTAAGAATACTTAATCTTTGAGATGTATCTATCCTGCGCCTTAAAAACTCCAGCCATTGCTTTTCTGCTGTTATTCCTGATGGCACCCCTTCCAATCAACTTTGGCCACCTCCACTCTTATGCCTCTGTAATTCCTTTTACTCCACTATAGTACTGACACCTCTAACTTTATCTTCCCCCTCTCAAACTGCAGAGTAAGTTCTATCACATTATGAACACTGTCTCCGAAAGGTTCCTTTACCTTAAGCTCCCTGATCAAATCTGGTTCATTACACAACATCCAATCCACGATTGCATTTCCCCTAGTAGATTCAACCACAAGCTGCTCTGAAAAGGCATCTTGTTGGCATTCTCCAAATTTCCTCTCTAGGGATCCAGCAGCAACCTGAATTTCCCAATCTACCTGCATATTGAAGTCCCCCACAACTATCGTAACATTGTTCTTTTGATATCCTTTTCTATCTCCCATTGTAATTTAACTCTCACTTCCTGGCTACTATTCAGAGGCCTGTATATAACTCCCATAGGTTCTTTTAATCTTTGCAGTTTCTTAATTCTTCTCACAAGAATCCTACATCTTCTGATCTCAAGTCTCCTTTTCCTAAGGATTTAACTACCTTTTTTAACCACCCTACCCCCTCTGTCTATCTGCCTGTCCTTTCGGTACAATGTGTTTCTTTGGATGTTAAGTTCCCAGCTATGATCTTCTTTCAGCTATGACTCAGAAACGCCCACAACTTCAAACCTGCCACTCTCTGACTGCACTACAAGATCATCTGCCTTCTTCCATATATTGTGTGCATTCAAATATAACACCTTCAGTCCTGTATTAATCGTCCTTTTTTGATATTTTCCCCTAATGTTACACTCTATCTCATTACACTAACTGCAATTTTACCCTTATCATTTCCCTGCCCCTCCTCACAGTCTCACTACACAATGCATTGACTTGTATACCAACTGGCCTCATTCTCAGTCCTATCATTCCAGCTCCCATCCCCTGCCAAACTAGTGCTATCCCTCCCCAACAGGTCTAGCAAACCGGCTCGCAAAGATATTGGTCCTCCTCAGGTTCATATGTAACCCATCCATTTTGTACAGGTCATAACTTCACTAGAAGAGCCCTCAGTGATCCAGAAGTCTAAAACACTGCACCTTGCACAACTTCTCAGCCACTCGTTCATCTGTACTATCATCCTACTCCTGCTCGGACTAGTCCATGGCACTGGGAGTAATCCAGAGATTACCACCTTGGTGGTCCTACCACTCAGCCTCTTCCATATCTCCTTATACTCACTGCACAGGACCTCTCCACCCTTTCTACCTATGACATCGGTGCCAATGTGCACCATGACCTCTGGCTGCTCACCCTCCTTCTTGAGAACCCTCTGCAGCCACTCAGAGACATCCCAGACCCCAGCACCTTGGAGGCAACGTGCCATCCTGGTCTACTTCCATTCCCCCTGACTGTCGAGTCTCCTATCACTATTGCTCTGCCTGACATTACCCTTCCCTTCTGAACCTGAGAGCCCGCCGCAGTGCCATGGCCCTGGGAGGTCTTCCCAACCACCCCCCAGCAGTATCCAAAGGGTTATTCTTGTTGCTGAAGGGAATGGCCTCAGGGGAAACCTGGACTGACTGCTTACTCCCCTTACTCCTGGTGGTCACCCATCTACTCTCCGAAGCCGGCACTCTGAATGCGGCCGCCTCAGTAAATGTCTCATCTATGAGGTTTTCAGTCTCCCAGATAGTCCTGAGGGCATCCATCACCAGCCTCAATGCAGGTACACATGGGTTTATTAAAAATTAGGTCATTGAAGAAAATATTATGAACTGCGACATACTTTTAGCTTAAAATCACTGGTCCAGGAATTCTATCTCACGCCACAAGGCGGCTTGCACACTTTGGAGTGTTTGTCCTGAATCCTCCGTGCATCTAAATGCTCGCTGAGCCCAGTGGTTTATTTTGTGAGCATGGGAGGAGGAGACATGATGAAGATGCAGGCTGTCTAGGTGATGATCAGATGAAGTAGGGGTCAGGTGGGAAGGTGGTGCTGTGGGCTGGTAGAGTGATCCAGAAAATGCACTCGAGGAACGTCATTGGAAGAGAATGGATACCTTACACTCTGGAGTGACCCAGGTAAAGTTGGGATTGATGCACTTAGAGTTGGCAGAAATCCAGTGAGTCAAAGACCTCAGTTCCGTAATTCTTAAAAAATGTATTTACTTACTGAGATTCAGTGAGAAGTAGGCCCTCCCAGCCCTTCGAGTCACACTGCCCAATTTAACCCTTGCCTAAATCACGGGACAATTTGCAATGATCAAGTAATCAACTAACCAGTACGTCTTCAGACTGCGGGAGGAAACCCGAGTACCTGGAAGAAACCCACACGGTCACATGGAGAGCAGGAAGCAGCGGGAATTGAACCCAGATCGCTGGTGCAGTAAAGCGCTGTGCTAACCACTCCACTACCGTGTGGTAGGAATCGAACCCAGGTCACTGGTACTGTAAAACGCTGTGCTGCAGTATTTTACATATTATATAGGAATTCTACCTGGAGCATTTTGCTCTAAATAATCTGATTTTACAGTTAACCTTTCCCCAGCAATCTGTACCATTGGAATCTCATTCCTTCATTCTGCATTTAACGCTACTCTTATTTCCCAATAAGTCTGAATGGCATTGAACACTATCTTCATTTACGGTATTTGCACCATTTCGCCACATGGTTACTACACCGTGCTGATTAACATTCAGTGCATACCTGATTCAATTTGTACTTGGAGGTAGAATGTGACATTCCTTCCGAGACTCGGACAACTTATTTTCTCTGCCATGAGCATGACGTAAAAGTTTGGGAATGTCTGGTACGTCTGAGCTCCTAACTCACAGGACATTGTCCATAAACACAAACCAAGTGCATTTTTCAAGGGAAAACTTGATCCACATTTTCCATGCAATATTTCTCTTAGCTCGTTTTGATTTTCAGAATAATCTGGTGTTTGTGTCTGGGGGAAATTCAACTGTTTAAAGTAATTTTGAGGACCACGGGCCGCACTTTCTGATTACACTTCGGCCACCAGAGTGAACGTGACTGGATAACTTACATGTCAATCAACTTGGTGACGTCAGTGACTAGGTCACCAAGAGCTTGTGCATATAATTTATATATAACTATCTTCCACTCACTGCATTTTTCGCTAGAAACGACCCAGCCTTTATGAGGAGATGTTGCTGTAGGTTGTTTCCCCCGCTCAAGTTCCTGAACATCACTATCTCTGAGGAGCTAACTTGGTCCCAACATATCAATGCAGCTATAAAGAAGGTAAGACATTATTTCATTAGGAGTTTGAAGAGATTTGGTTTATCCCTAAATCACTCAAAAACTCCTACCGATGTACCGTGGAGAGCGTTCTGACCGGCTGCAACACCATCTGGTATGGGAGGGGCCACTGTACAGGATCGAAGTAAGCCGCAGAAACTTGTAAAATTAGTCAGCTCCATCACGCGTACCAGCCTCCGCTGTGTCCAAGACATGTTCAAAGAGCGGTACCTCTGAAAAGTCATGTCCCTCATTAAGGCCCCCATGCCCTCTTCTCATTGTTACCCATCAGGAAGGAGGTACAGGGGCCTGAAGGCTCACACTCAGCAATTCAGGAACACCTCTGCCATCCAACTTCTAAATGGACATTGAACCCATGAACACTACCTCACGACTCTTTCTTAAAATTTTTATTTCTGTTTTTGCTACTTATCTTAAATTAGCTATTTAATATACATTTATATAAAATCACTGCACGATTAGTTTTTTTTCTATATTTTCAGATATTGCATTGTAATGCTGCCACATAGTTAACAAATTTCACGACCATGTGCTGGTGCTACCTAACCTGATTCTGATTAGTTAGTAATCAGTTTAATGTCTGAATTACCCAAATTTGCTGTACAACTGCATATTTAATGTGAATAATAATCCTCACTTCGTCTTTGACTCATTGGTCGATGCAGTGTTTGCATTAAGTATGCTGTAACTTAGAAGCAATTACATTCATTGTCCTGACAACAAAGTCCTTGTGGACTACTGTTAACAGATACATTAGCAAATTTAACCTTAGAGAGTCTTCATGATCTTACTTTGGAGACAATGGTCTCCACCCCCTCGCACCTTGAAGAATGCTTCTCTGCGTTGGAGGCACATCATAAGGAAATTGTTGTGCATCACAGAACAGTGGTAACCCAGAACTGGGGAAATCCTGCCACGTTACCTGCTCAATGCAGCGACGCAGATCAAACACCAGGAATATCAGTTTTTAAGTGCTGATATCATTCTAATTTTAAGGAAATTACATCACCAAAGAATCTTCACAAAAGTGCTGAAGGAAGCTTATAGAGTACTGAACCACATATCTGATGTAGACGGTTAAAATCATCTTTTCTTTGTCTTTTTTTCCATTGCTACCAAGTTTAGGGTGGAATAATGCACCTGACTTTCCTGTGGCAATTGCTGCGTCCACTGAGACTCCTCCTGTGAGGCTTCTTGTGGCTTTGGTGGCAAACTGAGTGAGTCAGGCAGCACCTTCTTTCTGGGTGACTGCTGATCTGTCTGTTGACACTGTCCCTGTGGCGTCCACCGCTCTTGTGCCAACTGCTGGACGTGAGGCAACCTCTGGGCCCGTGACAAGCGCTGTTCCTGCGGCAACCGTTGGGCCCGCGGCAACCGTTGGCCCCGCGGTAGTGGCTGGTCCTGTGGGAACCGCTGCTCCTGCGGCGACTTTTGGCCCCGTGGGAACTGTTGTTCATTTGTCATCTGCTGGTCTCGTGGCAACCGTTGGTCCCTTAGCAACCACTGGTCCCTTGGCAACCGCTGGTCCCTTAGCAACCACTGGTCCCTTGGCAGCCGCTGGTCCTGTGGCTTTTGAAGATTGGGAGGATGTAGAAGACTGCGTTAACAAAAATAAATCTCAAAGGTGGAAATACATACATTGTAGAAAAAAATGAGAAGTTTCTCACATCCACAGGACTTCCTATAAAGTACCTTTGAAGTACAGCGGATACTCCATTTTTTTGTTACTTAGAAATAGGGCTTGGAGGAGACCTTCCAGCCCTTCGAGCAATGTCGCTTCAGCAACTCCTGACAAACCCTATTAACCCTGACCTAATCACAGGACAATTTACAATGACCAATTAATCTACCCGGTACGTCTTTAGGCTGTGGGAGGGAACTGGGAAAACCCACGCATTCCAAGGGGAGGACATACAGCGACCAAACAGAACGGCGCTGGGATTGAACTCTGGAATGTTTTAAGCTGCAATAGTGTTGTTCTTAACTGCTACACCACCATGGCGCCCAATGCGGGAGCAGGGTAGGGGGTGGCTGACTTGTACCCGGCTGTCTCCCACTGACAGTGGACTCCAGAGACCCCTTTGCTCCCAAAGGGTAGACTGGGGCTAAGCTAAATATCTCATCCATTCAATTCCGAATCTCAGCGTCAGTGGTGGGGTGGAGGTACGTCTCTACCAAAGAAGGTGTAAGGCGCTCCTTCCCTCCGCTAGCTTGTCACCCTTGGGCAAGGTGTAGCACCTGCTTAGACCCCCATAGGAGCAGGTTGTATGAGCAGCTGGTGCATATCACAAATTCTGGTTATGCGATTACTGACAACCTCTGAAGGGTATTGATAATCCTGGGGTCACCCGTCTTGTAACGACACTGCCCCGGAAAAGGCAATGGCAAACCACTTCGGTAGAAAAATTTGCCAAGAACAATCATGATTCCGGCCTCGGCAGTCCCCTGTGTCTCTGTAATTCATAGCTCATCGCTGATCTTTGAAATGAGGAAAAACTCATCAGGTCCCCCTTCCTTGGTGACAGCATAACCTTCACAGACGTCATTACTTCTAACGAGGAACAGTCAAGGTCAGCCACGATTAAACCAAACTCAAAGAATCTTGAGTGTGGTGATGTGATAGCCCTCCCCTCCCTGACTGTGATAGACCCTCCCTCACCGCCCTGACTGTGATAGACCCCCCACTCTGACAGTGATAGCCCTCCCCTCCCTGACTGTGATAGCCCACCCCTCCCTGACTGTGATAGACCCTCCCTCACCGCCCTGACTGTGATAGACCCCCCACTCTGACAGTGATAGCCCTCCCCTCCCTGACTGTGATAGCCCACCCCTCCCTGACTGTGATAGACCCTCCCTCACCGCCCTGACTGTGATAGACCCCCCACTCTGACAGTGATAGCCCACCCCTCCCTGACTGTGATAGACCCTCCGCCTCCCTGACTGTGATAGACCCTCCTCACCGCCCTGACTGTGATAGACCCTCCCTCACCGCCCTGACTGTGATAGACCCTCCTCACCGCCCTGACTGTGATAGACCTTCCTCACCGCCCTGACTGTGATAGACCCTCCCTCACCGCCCTAACTGTGATAGACCCCCCACTCTGTGATAGCCCACCCCTCCCTGACTGTGATAGACCCTCCGCCTCCCTGACTGTGATAGACCCTCCTCACCGCCCTGACTGTGATAGACCCTCCCCCACCGCCCTGACTGTGATAGACCCCCCACTCTGACAGTGATAGCCCACCCCCTCCCCCACCACCCTGATTATAATAGCACCTCCACTCCGACAGTGATAGCCCACCCCTCCCTGACTGATAGACCCTCCCTCACCCTGACTGTGATAGACCCTCCTCCACCACCCTGACTGTGATAAAACCCCCCCACTCTGACAGTGATAGCCCACCCCTCCCTGACTGTGATAGACCCTCCGCCTCCCTGACTGTGATAGACCCCCCACCCTGTCTGTGCTAGTGACCTTGACCGTGACTGTGGTAACAACCTTGGCCCTGACCATGATAACCCCCAGCCATGATATCAACCTAGGACACACCTGTGGTGGCGACTCTGTCAGTGGATGTCTTGACCCTTACTGTGAAAACGGTCTTAACCCTGACTGTGATGATACCACCACCCCCCCATCCTGGACTGTGATAGTCCTCCCACCCTGACCACATCTGTGGCCGTGACCTTGACCCTGACAGTGACCTGGCAAGGCAGCCAGTGCTGACCCTGGCTCTGTCCCCGGTGAACAACCTGTACAAAAGTTGGGATGGAGCTTGAATTGTTCATCTTTGTTCATATGGGCTCATCCATTCCTCTTCCAACGTGGCCCGCAGCCTTGCATGGTCCACATTGGTACAGAAAGCCGTCGTGACATTGGCGGGAACAATCTGAGTGGTCGGAAGGCTCCTCCAAAGGGTTATGTCAACCGCTAAGGCTGCAGCTGAGATGAGTCCAGCCGGTTATTTAACCAGTGAGGCTTCAACGAGTCCAGTGGGGAGCTTGGCCATGCCGAGAGGGGCAGTCACTCACCTGGGACTGCTTGTGAAGGGTATCAGCACTGACAATGTGGAGTAGTGCAAGCGTGATTCCGTGTGGGAAGTGCCTGGCCGCTTTTCCAGAGCCTCACAGCCCTCACTCCAATCCCGTGGCGTTAATATCGGCGCCACGGGACTGGACATGGCCACTGGCTTCATCCCATCATGCACTGCTTCTTGCCCTGGCAACTCAGCTTTACAAAGAGGGAGCAGGTTAGTGGAGGCAAAGCGAGGGAACCGTAGGCTTCCTTACCCTGGGGCCAGCTTCAGTCAATCTTGACGTTTCAGTCAGGCTGTTAACTGACGGATGTTTCAAAGCTGTGAAAACACCAATAGGTTCAACCAGTGAGTTTATTTCGGATGCGCGCAATTGCACAATTAGAGAAATTACTGTGGCAGAGAAGTCACAACTGACGGTCAGGTATCCTGTGCCTTTACGAGAGTACCGTGGACCCCACCAGGTGAGCACTAGCTTACCTTTACCACTGAAGCAGTTGAAGTAGATCAGTACACAGAACAGGATTGTTATTAATAGACCGATGACTCCGCATAGATTCCAGCTCAGCATGTTCAGGCCCCAGGGAATATCTGTGCCTTCAAAGTGAGAAATATAATTAGCAGTCAGGCAGAGTGTCACACGGGTCAAGTAAAGAGAAAGGCAGTGCCCTCGATTGGTGTGAAATGCAATGGCATTTTCCTTTATTACAGAAGTCGTGTCCGTTTATGAAAGACCAGCCAGTCTGAGGTACACATACACCACTGGGACCTTGGTGAGTGGCTGCAGCTAACCAAAACCACTTTTGAAGCTTGGCTCTGTCAGAATGGGGGGCAGTGACGATCCCGCCAAAACCAACAGCTCATCACCGCCAACCAGAGGCTCGTTCGCGCCATTCACGCTTTACACTTCGGTCAAGTCCCTGTCCTACCTGCCCGCACCATCGCTCTCCACCACCCGACAAAGTAATGATATAACCAGCTTTAAAATTGAACAAGTGTCCAATAATCAATAAGACAAATTATTCCACAGAGAAACACCAACAACTGAGCACTGAGGACATCACTTTGACTGGTGATGAAATGTTTGCAAGCTAATTGCCAAGTTCAGTTGAACACCAGAACATCCCAAGCTACCAATGTTCACCACCATCCCTGAATAATAACCATAACAGAATCATGAAAGACTGCACCAGCCTGAGTGTCTGACCCTTTTGATAGCCCTTTACCTCTTCCAACCTCACCGTCCAGCTTTTCACTTCATCTCCTCTCTCCCAGCCACCCACCCACCCACATTCTCCTTCATCTATCACCTGCCAGTTGTACTCCTTCCCCTTCTCACACTTTACTCTGGCTTCTTCCCCCTTCTTTTCCAGTCCTGAGGAAGGGTCTCAGCCTGAAAAGTCAGCTGTGTAATCTCCTCCACAGATGCTGCCTGACCTGCTGAGTTCCTCCAGCGTTTCTGTGCTCTGGATTTCCAGCACTGCAGAGCCTCTTGTGTTCCTGCCTGTGTTACCATAAAGGTGGTGCAAATTGCAACTATCCTGTTGCATTCAGGGAAATGCTCCAGGTTTTTGACTCTGCGACCTTTTGGTACAGGCAGCCCACAAGACATGACAGGGTTCAGTTCCTAAAACCTGTCCGTCTGTCAGAAATGAGCAGGAACAATGGTAACGGGAGAGCAAGAAGGCACAGAAAGTGTGGCCACTGACCCAGCAAGTGAGTCTGCTCAGCTCCACTCAGCCTCTGATTGTTGTGACTCATGGAGGGAAATGTCCCTGTTCCTGCCAGCAGATGCCTGTAGCCCCACAGCAGCCAACAAATCCCTCTACATCCATCTCACCAGGCTTTCATGCTCTCGTTCGTATGCATAAGTAACCCAGGAAAGTTCGGATTCTAGCTTTGGCTATGTCCTAGCCCCTTTCACCCCGAACACTAATCACCACTTACCTCCCGACGTGATATTTGCATCCTTGGTTTCACATTGGCATGATCGTGTCATTCCTTGACCATCCTCCAGGCTGACTTTGCACTGGATGCTAAAGTTCCTCATTCGGCCTTGGATGTTCATAGTCCCTTGGATGCTCAATGGCACATCCCACAGAATCTGCACGTCATTTCCTGTGAATCCAGTAATGAGGCAATCGGATCCTGCTTTTCCCCTTTCACTTGCATTTTTGGAAACTCCTGAAATATAAACGTAATGATGCTGTGGGTATTTCATTTAGCAGCTCTGTAAGGGCAGTCTCTTCTGCTTTCAGCTTGTCTGGGTTATCGGTGGAGATAAGGGATGATGAGGAACATGTGTTGTCCAGTCAGGATGGTGGAACTTGGGGGGGGGAGGTTTTTCTGGTGAGGGACACTAAGGTTGGGCTTGGGGCTTTTGGGTTTCAGCTTGTCTGGGTTATCGGTGGAGATAAGGTCAGGATGGTGGAACTGGGGGGGAGGGTTTTCTGGTGAGGGACACTAAGGTTGGGCTTGGGGCTTTTGGGTTTCAGCTTGTCTGGGTTATCGGTGGAGATAAGGTCAGGATGGTGGAACTGGGGGGGAGGGTTTTCTGGTGAGGGACACTAAGGTTGGGCTTGGGGCTTTTGGGTTTCAGCTTGTCTGGGTTATCGGTGGAGATAAGGTCAGGATGGTGGAACTGGGGGGGAGGGTTTTCTGGTGAGGGACACTAAGGTTGGGCTTGGGGCTTTGGCTCGGCAGGAGATGACACTGAACAGAACTGGTCATAGGATTCGACATGGTGCGGGACCATGATTCGATGAAGCCAGGGGCCGAGATCGATTCAAGATCGGTGAATATGCTGAAACGTTAAGCTCCAACTTGTGTGCATTTAACTGTTCAATTACAATGGGCCCTTTTCTTTTTGTTTTTCTTTACAAACCCTTCAGCTACGATTCATAAATAGAATTCCTGCAACCGTATGCAGTCAGTTATTTCGTGGCACTAGTTTGTACCAGGGTAGCAAATTACACGGCATCCACACAAACCAGGGTTTGGGGGGTGGGAGAGTGGCCTCAATCTCACGAATTTGGCCAGACCGGAGAGTTTCTACCCTGGACTTACGCAGCCAAGGAATCAGGGGGTCTCATTAATAACAAAAGTGAATATACAAGTTTTGCCAAACTTGACATTGTAACCGTTTTGTGGTAAGATTAAGTTCTTACACAGAGCAGGGCAGCACAGGAACAAGCCCTGGCCCACAAGTTCTGTACTGAACACAAGGTCAAATTCAACGAGTAATTCAGCCTGTACTTGATCCATATCCCTAAAATTCACATGTCTAACAGCCACTTAAAAACCACCCTCTTATCTGTTTTCTCTGCTCCTGGCAGCCCATTTCAGGCAGCCAACACTCCCTGTGCAAAAGTTCCGCCCTGAATATCTCATTCAAGTTCCCCTTCCCAACTTTAATGCACGCTCCTGGAAGCTGACATTTCGATCTTGAGTGGGTAAAAGATTCTGACTGTCTGCCCTCATTAATCTCACAATCCTCACGTCTCCCCTGAACCTTCAACACTTCAGAGAAAACAGTAGTTCAGTTAACTACGCAGAATCTTTATTTTATAGTTAACTACTGAAGAAACCTTTCTAAAATTGATCCAACAGCCGATGTGATTAAGAATTGGAGAACTCAAGCTGCAACAGAGCAATGAGGAATGAAGGCTGATGATCATGCTGAGAAATAGATGAGAGACAGGTAAATGCTCCTGTGGTGAACTACATATACCTGTCTGGACACCCCCCACCGCTGACTGCCCCTGTGGCTCCTCCCACAGACCCCGTGTGGTGAACTATATATACCTGTCTGGACACCCCCCCCCCCCACCGCTGACTGCTCCTGTGGCTCCTCCCACGGACCCCGTGTGGTGAACTACATATACCTGTCTGGACACCCCCCACCGCTGACTGCTCCTGTGGCTCCTCCCACAGACCCCGTGTGGTGAACTACATATACCTGTCTGGACACGCCCCCTGCTGACTGCTCCTGTGGCTCCTCCCACAGACCCCGTGTGGTGAACTACATATACCTGTCTGGACACGCCTCCTGCTGACTGCCCCTGTGGCTCCTCCCACAGACCCCGTGTGGTGAACTACATATACCTGTCTGGACACACCCCCCCCTCCCCGCTGACTGCTCCTGTGGCTCCTCCCACAGACTCCGTGTGGTGAACTACATATACCTGTCTGGACACGCTCCCTGCTGACTGCCCCTGTGGCTCCTCCCACAGACCCCGTGTGGTGAACTACATATACCTGTCTGGACACACCCCCCCCTCCCCGCTGACTGCTCCTGTGGCTCCTCCCACAGACTCCGTGTGGTGAACTACATATACCTGTCTGGACACGCCCCCCCCTCCCCGCTGACTGCCCCTGTGGCTCCTCCCACAGACCCCGTGTGGTGAACTACATATACCTGTCTGGACACGCCCCCCCCCTCCCCGCTGACTGCTCCTGTGGCTCCTCCCACAGACTCCGTGTGGTGAACTACATATACCTGTCTGGACACGCCCCACCGCTGACTGCTCCTGTGGCTCCTCCCACAGACCCCGTGTGGTGAACTACATATACCTGTCTGGACACGCCCCCTGCTGACTGCCCCTGTGGCTCCTCCCACAGACCCCGTGTGGTGAACTACATATACCTGTCTGGACACGCCCCCCCCTCCCCGCTGACTGCTCCTGTGGCTCCTCCCACAGACTCCGGTATAAAGGTGATTGGAGCCTGAGCCCTGGTCTCAGTCTCCAGGATGTAGTATGGTGGTCAATTGCTGCTTGTTCTTTCTTCCAGCCAATAAAAGCCTATATCTCGCCTCACGTCTCGGAGAGTTATTGATGGTGCATCAGCTCCGCAGCTTATTTTCGATCCTATGTAATAACCCACCCCATACCAGTATGATCGGTTTTTGATTTCTACACCATTGGTGATCAGAATTAAATTCTTGCAAGGTTGGAACTGCATTCAAGAAAGTGTTGCCGGGACTTGAGAAACTGAGTTACAGGGAAAGGTTGAATAGGCTAGGACTTTATTCCCTGGAGCGTAGAAGAATGAGGGGAGATTTGATAGAGGTATATAAGATTATGATGGGTATCGATAGAGTGAATGCAAGCAGGCTTTTTCCACTGAGGTCAGGGGAGAAAAAAACCAGAGGACATGGGTTAAGGGTGAAGGGGGAAAAGATTAAAGGGAACATTAGGGGGGGCTTCTTCACACAGAGAGTGGTGGGAGTGTGGAATGAGCTGCCAGATGAAGTGGTGAATGCAGGCTCACTTTTAACATTTAAGAAAAACTTGGACAGGTACATGGACGAGCGGGGTATGGAGGGATATGGTCCAGGTGCAGGTTAGTGGGACTAGGCAGAAAAATGGTTCGGCACAGCCGAGAAGGGCCAAAGGGCCTGCTTCTGTGCTGGAATGTTCTATGGTTCTATGGTACAGGGTTTTAACAAGAGGAGGGCAGGCGGACTTAAGGTCAATGTTCAGTTTACTGCTATTTGCACAAGTACAATGCAGCAGCAGCTCATTGCCTTCACATCTTAGTTACTCTTCAGTCCATCTGCATTTGCGAAGTGATTCAGCCCAAAATGTCAACTGTTCGTTTGCCTCCACAGATGCTGCCTGTCCTGCTGATTTCCTCTAGCATTTTGTGTGTGTTGCTTGCTCTGATGTCAAAATTTTATGCCAGTACTTCAGAGCAAATGCTACATACAGGAACCACGAACGAGAGAAAGTCTGCAGATGCTGGAAATCCAAAGCAACACACACAAAATGCTGGAGGAACTCAGCAGGTCAGACAGCTTCTCTGGAAAAGAGTAAACAGTCGATGTTTTGGGATCAGGACTGGGGAGAAAAGAGATGAGAAGTCAGAGTGAGAAGGTAGGGGAGGGGAGGAGGAAGTACAATGTGGTAGGTGGTAGATGAAGCCAGGAGAGGGGGAGGGACGAAGTAAAGAGCTGTGAAGTTGATTGCTGAAGAAGATAAAGGACTAGGGAAGGGGAATCTGACAGGAGAGGACAGACGCCCAGGGAAGAAAGGGAAGGGGGAGGAGCTCCAGAGGGAGGTGATGGGCAGGTAAGGAGATAAGGTGAGAGAAGGAAACGGCAATGAGCAGAGGTGAAGGAGAAGGTGGAGTGGCATTAACGGAAGTTTGAGAAATCAACGTTCATGCCATCAGGTTGGAGGCTACCCAGACAGAATATTAGGTGTTGCTCCTTCACCCTGAGTGGCAGCAGAGGAGGCAGTGGACTGACATGTCAGAATGGGAATAGGACGTGGAATTGAATTGGGAGGTCACCGGAAGATCCTGCTCTTTCTGGCAGATGAAACGGTCTCCCAATCTGCGTCGGGTCTCACCGATATACAGGAGGTCACACCAGGAGCACTGGATACAGTAGATGACCCCAACAGACTCACAGGTGAAGCATCCATACAGGAGCCAGTAAACTTCCTGAAAATAACCAATGAACTTCTGATCAGTGATCGGAGGCTGAGGTCGCTAGGCAGATACTGTCATGACTCCTTTCAGCCTTGTACCTGTATTTGTACATTGTCATCTTACCTGGAGCCGTTAAGCCCTTGTGTTGTCTCTGTAAGTTTGTCAAGTTTATTTTAACTGGCACGGGTTTTCAGCCTGCAGCGATTCTCTAAAGCGGACTCACAATTAGTGTTCATCGCAGGGTCTTTGTCCGTGTGAGTGTTTGGAGAATGATTCAACTAGCGGAGTTCTGATGGAATTCTTGTTTCTGGCTCAACGCAGGAGCTTGTTGTTCCTCCACAGATGGGTTCAGTTGTCTGTCAGCACACACCATGACAGAAAGACCCACCATCTAAATGGACCCAGCTGAAGTTCAACAGTGGCTTGGACATCGGTCAGCTGGAGATGAGGGTTCCTTCCGTCCTCAGTGCTTGTCCCGAGAATACCTTCCAAATTTCTCAAATGCACATTCCAAACTTCTCCAGTCTATCTTCAAGGTTGTCAAGGTTTCCTGTGTCTCCCATGGCCCGCCCCCCAGCTTTCTGAGAACTATTCCACATTCCTGAGGATTTCAGATTTCGGAGGACTATTCCATGTTTCTGAGTTTGATTCTGTGCTTCCGAGTTACATGCAATGCTTCCAAGTTGTATGCCATGTTCCTGAGCTTTCCAGCCCTGTGCCAAGAGCATCAGATCTGTCTGTCTCCAATTTACCAGCCCTGTCTCAAGTTCCCCGGGACTCCCTGGGCTGTCAGGTGCCGATCTTAAAGAGGGAGACACTGCCATGAGCCCTGCCCACCTTGCACCTGTATTTGTTAACTGTCGTCTTACCTAGAGTCGTTAAGCCCTTGTGCTTTCTGTTTAATTTTGTCAAGTTTATATTGACTGGCACGGGTTTTCAGCCTACTGCTGTTGTTTAAAGTGGACTCTCAGTTAGCGCTCATCGCAGGGTCCTTGTGTGTGTGCTTGGAGAATGGTTCGGCTCACGGGGTCACCCGATGAAGCCACCAAAGTTCAGCTGGAATTCCGATGAATAAACTCCTGCTTGTGGCTCTACCTAGGAGCCTGTCATCCCTCTGCACCCGGGTTCGGTCGCCTCTCAGCGCACACCCTTGTGGTGTGAAGTGAGTGGGGAGAAAGAGGTCATAGCAGAGAGGAAATGATGCAAATCTACCTACACAACAGTTCACAGAATTAAAATACAGTTTGCCCTGTCCTAGTTTAATGGTGTTGTGTCAATCCCTTCAGGCTAATTCATTATGTCAAACAGAACAGGAAATAGTGTTTCTTAGATTCTTATCTCGGTTATTCAAAACAACCACAAAAGATTTCAGTCTCTGGAGGTGTGCAAATGATAATTGATTAGATTAATCAGTTCAGGGTGTGCAATGGGAATTCAGTACATGGAGGTCGGGGGAGGAAATGTAATAGATAATGAGATCTCATGGGATAAAGTTAAACTTATTGAAAAGGAAGTCAAAGTTAATGGGATTGTAGTTGCACTGAATAAAAATCTGATGTTTCAAAGGTTATTTTATTATCAAAGCATAGGTCTATGTCGTACAACTCTGAATTATGTCTTCTCCAGATAGCCACAGAACAAGAAAGTCGATCAGAGACATCAAACCCCCACCCCATCCTGATCATCAGCCCCTCAAAAGCCCCCTTCCCTGCACAAGACGGAACAGGAACGTCGACCCCCCCAAAAAAAACAACCCCTCCCCTGCACAAAAAATTAACAGACCATCAACTCCCAAACCCCCTCCTCTTGCACAGTGAAATGGAAAAGGAATGGGCGATTTAAGAGAAGCACAAAATATAAAAACCTTGTCTGAAAGAGTCCACTGTCCATAAAGGCAGAACCACGATACCATCCTCCGATATCGGCGACATTCATCGAAAGAGAAGAGAGGGACACCGCATGAGGCAGAGAGGCCGACCCGCCTGCCTCAGTAAGCCACACAGCGACAGTCTATTCACATGACCCTTGCTCCAGCAGTAATGGACAGCACTGAAACTTCCAGTCGCCTTCTGTAGTCACCTCGATGTCTGGGTTTTTTGACAAAGCACAAGGAGGAGGTGATGTTAAGACCCTGCCCATCAAAACTGCTGGCTGGACCTGCTGTGTGCTTTGCCACCTTGATTTGCAGCACCTGCAGGATTGTATTAATCACTTCTGAGGTACTCTGTTGTTTTTACAGCCACGGAAAAGCTTTCACAGTGCAGACACTGTTTACTGCAGGAAATGTACCAGCTGTGTGCACCAGTGCATTGAGTTACGGGCACTTTGAAAAGCTTGCTTGTGGCAGCACCAGAGGCAAGTGGTTTCAGACGAGGTACAGAACATAGCCTCCAGGAGGACCATAACCTTGTTGCGGTTTGGAGGCTCGCGTGCCTCAGTGACCCAGAGAGCCATGTTGGCGGGAGTCGGGTTGGCTCATCAGGTCAAGGGGTAGGGGCCAGGCTGAGTGGACCACCAGCCCTCCAGGTTCAGGGGTTCAGCTCAGAGCTAACAATCTTGGCTGGTCAAACAAAAGTATTACTGAAATAGTAATGAAAAATCCTTCTACATCTGAGTGTGATGGTATTCATGAGTCTCCACCTGGGACTTGCCACGGCTGACAGTATTGAAAACCGAGAGGAAACTACCGACATGACGAAGGAATCCCTGAACACCGCCTGAGATGGAGGACCTCCTTTACTGCCTGAAATGCCAGCGGGGTAACAGACAGTAAGCAGGTACAGAGCATAAGCTACACAAGACAGTGAAGAAAATGTCTGAGCAAAACAAGAGGTTGGTGCAAAACGAAAACATAATCAACGACTGGTCCATTGTAGGGGAAGAGGTGGCCAGTGTAGCACGGCTGAGGTAGGGTTAAGGTTGTGCAGGTCAGTTTGAGAACTGGATGGTGAAAGGACAGTCGCTGCTCCTGAACCTGCTGGTGTGGGACTTAGGATTCTGTACCTCTTGCCGATGATTTATGTTTTCTTCTGAGATGCTATAGAGCCATAGAATACTTCAGCATAGAAACAGGCCCTTCGGCCCATTTAATCCATGCCGACCTGATCTTCTACCTGGTCATATCTATGTGCGCCCAATGGTCCTCAAAGCCCCTCCCATTGATGTTTCTATCCACACTGCTGTTAAATGTTGCTGTTCAACCTGCAACGTTTGGCCACTCATTCCACCCTCTGAGTGGAGAAGATTCCCCTCAGATACTTCTTAAATATTTCACATTTCACGGTCGACATATGACCGTTAGTTCTCGTCTCATCTACCCTGAGGGGAAAAGGTGTGCATTTGTTCACCCTGTCTGTACCCCACATAATCCTACACCTCCATAAGATCTCCCCTCATTCTCCTGTGCTTAATAAAGTCCTAATCTATTCAATCTTTCCCTATGGCCCATATCGTCAAGCTCCAGCTACATCCTTGTAAGTTTTCTCTTCAAATTTATTGACTTATTTTCGGTAGGTGGGTGAATCTTTGGAATTCATTGGCCCAGTGGAGACTCACTGTTATATTCAAAAGCTGAGGCAAATTCTTGGACTACAACAGAATCAAAGGCTGTGAGCAATTCAAAATGGAGATGAGGCCAAAGAGCCAAGAGCGAACTAATGATGGAATGACTTTGAAAGTCTGCCCGGCCCACTCCAGGTTCATTTTCTTCTCTTTTTTTTCAGGAAGCTGATTGATCGGTGTCTTCCGAAGGGACCAGACACACACTTGGAAAGGAACACATTGGTGAGCTCTGGGGTAAAACGCAAGGGTGTGGAAATCACTACGGAGCTCCCTGCAGAACGTTCACCAGCACATCCCTCTGCTCCTTTCTGGTGTGGGACTCTACGATGCTTTTTAAAGAAAGACAATCAGCACTTATTGCTGAGAAGGTCAGATGGAAGGAAACCGTGAATACCAATGTTCCATTGTACATACAGTTCGTAAATCTAGGTCAGCCAGCCTGTAGCTTCCGTTCAAGGTTTTCAGTTGAATGAACAAGCTCTGCTTTCTGACAATCAGCTTACATTTCCAAAGCTCTCATTGCCTTTCCCTCCTCTCCTGAGACTATCCCCCCAAAGCAGGGTATTAGGAAGCCCCAGCAGTCCTAGCACTACCACCTCTCCCACGAGTGCTTCGGAATCAAGCAGGTCAGTCCATCACAACGCAGTTGTGTCATTCCCATTCAGCTGTCACAGCACGTACCCTTCACCCAGTAACACCAGGCTCAGCTGTGCTCTCAACGTCACAGGCAAGGCTGAATCTTAGACCTTGGGTAGAAGGGCCCTGGGAAGCAGCTTGCTGCAGGTCTTCAAGAGAGCAAAGCAGGGCAAACCGGAAACGGGTTCATTTGCTGGCAAGACCAAAACTAGGGATATCAATATTCAAAAATCATAGAATGTGTTTGGAACTGGGGAGAAAACTTATACTTGACTGATACCCTATATGTGCAAGAACTAGACCTCAAGCTGTGGTGTCACCTCGTAACAACTGCCAGCAGAGAGGCATCAAAGCTGGTGCACTCCACCAGGGGCAGTGGGGCACACTGTCCAAGCTGGAGTCAGTGCTGCCCCCAGTGTTCACTCAGCAGAAGACAAGCTGTACTGTGGTCGATGGCAGGTTTCTGTGGCATTTATGTTTCGGGTCTGGACTTTCTTTTTCATGGCTGTATCTTACTGATGTTTTTTGTGCAAGGGAGAGGGGTTGAGGTTTATTTTTGAATGACTTCCATGGCTTTCTTTATGTCGTGGCTATCTGGAGAAGATGAATCTCAGAGTTGTATACTGCATACATACTTTGGTAATAAATAGACCTTTGAACCTTTGCTTTAATGTCACTGATCACTGGGGGTACGTAATTTCAACATACACAGGTAATTTCTCTTAAAATGCTCAGCATGCCACTCAGTATATGTACTTACGCCAGTACAGTCAGAATGCTTTCTGCCAGCCTTTATGCCTCACGTTATTTCACAGACTAAGCTTTTTTCCCCAAAATATGAGGAATCACTATAACCGGTTCTGTGCCGCAGATCCTTTCCAGCACTTTGAACATCTCACATTGAACGATTTTAGTGTTCTTTGGGCAAGAGACGGCAACATGATCCCATTAACATTTGCACGTTGATCCATGAGATTGATGTGATTCCCTAATGGGAGGGGCTCAGATAATGGAACTAATTTAGAAGGGAATGGGGCTTCTCGGTAGTGTGGGACTTTGGGTGCTGAATGAGTCTCTGCTTTGGTATTGTCCTCAGGTCCAACTCCTGCTCCCTAATCCTCTCTGAGCTCCTGTTAATGAATGTTTGCATGTATTTATATACAGATCGTAGAGACTGTCTCTGACAGAAATAGCAGAGAACCTGAACACTCATCATCATAATTACGTAGTGGATACGGTCCAGTCCATCACGGGTAAAGACCTCCCCACTATTGAGCCCTGTCGCAGGAAAGCAGCATCTATCATCAGGGACCCCCACCACCCAGGACATGCTCTCTCCTCGCTGCTGCCATCAGGAAGAACGTACAAGAGCTTCAGGACTCGCACCAGCAGGTTCAGGAACAGTTATTTCCTCTCAACCATCAGGCTCTTGGAGCAAAGGGGATAACTTCACTTGCCCCATCATTGAAATGTTCCCATGATCTGTGGACTCTCCATCTCATGTTCTCGGTATTTATTGCTTATTTATTTATTTATTTATTATTGGCACAGTTTGTGGTCTTTTGCACCACTAGAGTTGGTGTGGTCTTTCATTGATTCTATAATTGTTATTATTTGATTATGGATTTATTGAATATGCAGGCAAGAAAATGAATCTCGGGCTTGTAATAGTGACATATATATACTTTGATAATAAATTTACTTTGAACTTTGATCCATGCTATAAAGTCACTAAAAAGGCTAATCTCCTAATGCAGCTTACTGAAGTATTATTTTTAAATTTGATTTTAATTACTCTCTTTGAACATCACTAACTTTGAGAATCACTAACTAGTTCAACATTTACTGTTCATCTTTAACTTAGCTTCCCTCTTTAACTAATAGTTCTTTGTCAATATTTTTTCAAAATTTTAGATCATTTTTTAACTTTTAAAAAAATTTTCAGAAATGTTTTTCAAAAAGGTTCATAAATTTTCCAAATTTTAGTTCAAATTCCTTTCCATGAACACAACGCTTTCATTTTAAAATTATCATCAGATTGTTGGACTTCACAAAGTGAAGCCAGTTTCTGTGATGTAAATTCAATGGCTTGTGGGTTTCCTGCTGAAAGTTAAATTCAGTCATAACATAATGTATTACTTCAGCCTAGACTTCATTCTACAATGTCATATTGAAACCATTGAAATGAGGACTTCAAAGAAAGTGTATAAACTGAAGGGTAAAAATATTCCATCCCACAGGTCAAAAAAGGGGAAATAAGGTCAATAAATTCCAGTCACTGACACTGTCCTGTGACATTAAAGTTGGAAATACTCAGTAGGTAAAGCAACATCTGTGGAAAGAGAAACGCTTAAATTTTCAGGTCAAAGGCTCTTTGTCTTTGGGTCTCTTTCTCTCTCCACAGCTGCTGCCTGACCCACTGAGTGTTTCCAGCACATTCTGTTTTTATTTCCGATTTCCAGCATCTGCAGTATTTTGAGTTTCACTATCCAGTGGGAGACGGAAGTCTGAACAACAATATTGCAACTTCAGCAAGATGATCTGGCTTTATTTGGTTAAAGAACATCCAGAAGTGATCGACGTGACTTGTAAGACTCCACAGCATCAGAAATGGATGGGAGAATGTTCGCCTAAATGATCCCAAGGTAGCAAGTTTCCACTCTGTTTCCTATCAATAGAAACACATGGAGGCAATACATACGTACTAGTAGAGAAAAAGGCCCTTTGGCCCACTAATTCAACCCTGACTGACACATTTCCCATCAACTCCATCCAGATTCACCCACACACTAGGGCAGGGGTTCCCAACCTGGGGTCCACAGACCCCTTGGGTTAATGGTAGGGGTCCATGGCATTATAAAGGTTGGGAACCCCTGGTCTAGGGGAAATTTACAGTGACCAATTGTTCCACTAATCCACACGCTGTCATAATCAGATATGGTGCAAGTGCAGTGAAAAAGAGAAACAAGTGAGTCAATAGGTCACTGACTAACGAGAATGGTTGCAGAATTTAAAGGAAAAGGGAAACAATGAACAGGGGCCATTAACAAAAACACTCAAACTGAAAGTTAAAGCCAACGCTGCGCTGCAGTTGGAACCAGCAACTAACTTTAAATGAATACTACTCCTTGACATTATCACTCAAAATGTTAGCCCTCTTCTCTGGACAAGTACAAAGGTAAGCTGGACCATAGCCCTCCATTACCTCTCCCATCCAGATACTTATCCAAAATAGAAAGTAGCAGCTTCCGACGAGATCTGAACTCAGATCACTGGATGCAGAGTCCAGAGTGCTAACCTTACCTCACGGAACCACGTGGAGCTGTTGCAAAGAAAGCCAGGACAGGATCTGGTGGAGGTGCAGAAGATGTTGTTTGGTTTAGGGTGGCTGAGGGAAGCAGTTCCAATTAGCAAACGGTCCAAGGACCAGGGTTTGAAATGTTGGGCAATAAATACGAGGCAAGTATGAGAAAGAACGATTTTACACGGGGAGAAGTTATGATGTGAAACTCACCGCCTGTAAGTATGATGTGAACGTAATTGCACAGGGCTTTCATCGGGTATCTGGACAAGCACTTGAGGGTGTCAGGAAAGACTGGGGGAATGGGACTGACAGGGTGGGTGGCTTTGGAGAAAGGGTGTTCTAGAAGCAGCAATATACTCAGCTGGTAATGATTCTGTGAAAACTAAAGCAAGCTGAAAGAGGAAAATATAATTTCTATAGAAAATGCCATGATCTAGATGCATATTTACAAATTGCTTTTTATAGATTTGTACAGCACAGAAACAGGCTCTTCGACCTACTGTATCTATGCCGACCATCAGCCTTTCCTACACTAATCCCACTTGCCTATGCTCACTTCATATCCCTCTATGCCTTGCTTGTTCATATCTTCACCTGATGGAGAGTCGCTAAACCTTAGAATCAGTTACAGAGGCTTGCTCTTTCAGTTTGTCTTTATAGTTACAGGTTTTCAGTTTCATTCACTGTACAATTCCTATGCATCATGTTATCCCACTAACCACTGAAGTTAGAGAATTAGGCACCGCAACCGACTGAATTCACCACGATGTCTGGGTAAGGAACAATTCTAATGTAAGAAAGAGTGTGCAAACATCCATGGGTATATTGTTTGGTTTTCGAGCTTTTCAGTGGCAGTAATCCTGTCTGAGAGTTCAGCTCAGCAGACTCTTTATGTGGCCATTTACTAAACTTGACCCCTGTCGTACAAACTTGAGAACATCTGCAGATGCTGGAAATCCAAAGCAATGTGCACAAAATGCTGAAGGAATTCAGAGGGCAGACAGTATCTATGGAAAAGAGTAAACAGTCGACGTTTCAGCTGAGACCCTTCAGCAGGACTGGGAAGGAAGGGGAGAGTCAGAGTAAGAAGGTGGGGCGGGGGGTAAGAGGTACAAGGTGGTAAGTGATAGGTGAAAACTGGGGAAGGAGAGGGGTGAAGTAAAGGCTGGGAAGTCGACTGGTGGAAGAGATGAAGGGCTGGAAAAGGGGGAATCTGATTGGAGAGGGTAGAAGACCATGGAAGAGAGGCAAGGGGGAGGAGCACCAGAGGGAGGTGATGGGCAAAGAGATAAGGTGAAAGAGGAGGGTGGCGGGGGCAGTTACCGGAAGTTTGAGAAATCAATGGACATGTTATCAGGACACAATATAAGGTGTCACTCCTCCAACCTGAGTCAGTCTTATTTTCACTGCTAAAGGTCTGTGTCTCAGAGACTGGAATGTTTGACATATTTCAAGCTATAACAGATTTCATCTCTTTCCAAACCACAGACGAATTCCAAATTGTTCTTCAATCTCTGGTGAAACAGAGACACCTCTTTTTCACTTATTAGGGAGAGAGAGAGAGCCTGTGGTGTGTCAAATACTGGGTGAACGCGAGGGCTTTGGGGTGCTGCAAGTCTGTGTCTTTACTGATGCTGCACTGCATGCTTGAGTGCGCGGTGGAGGGCGCTGATGCTTCTTTTGCTGGTGGAGTGAGGGGGGGTCGTTGCCTTGCTGCCGCTTACCCATGGGAGGGGGGGACTGGGGGGCTTTGGGGTTCTAACATTTAACTGTCACTCATTCTTTGGGACACTCCTCCATTTTCGTGGATGGTTGTGAAGAAACAGTATTTCAGGATGTATATTGCATACATTTCTCTGACATCAAATTACCTATGAAAGCTTTTTATCCAGAGACACCCATCCAAAGCCATTGATTACAAAGCAGTCTGAGATAGCCATTGTTTTATGCTGTACGAAGTGTCCAAGACACTCTCATAGATGAAGCCTTGTAATATTCCCATTCTGTCAGTCACTCATCAAGCACCAGTTTGTAGCTCACTTGTGGGCGGCAATTCTAGACTTCATTGGAAGAGAGAATCTCACATTCACGTTTCACACATACTCCACATACACTCAATTGTTCAGTTACCCTTGGCATTTATTTTATAAGAATAATGACTAACCCAGTGAATACATAGACAGAAAGGGATGAGGGAACTGTTGAATAAGAGGACGACGCGAAGTGATGTTGGGACAGAGAGTTCACTAGCTAGAGGGTTCACTAAAGTGAGTAAAACCAATGTTACATCACATACGTTCAGAGTCAGAGAGAAAAAGTAATAAAAAAGTTGAAGATTATATTTCTAAGTTCTCTTGAGATTTTTCATAACCCAAGGTACCACACTTTCCCAGCAAGAGAAATTGAATGGCAGTCACCATTATGTGGTAATGTATTTATACTATTAACTATTAGTCTTTTTTTTCTGTGTCCAATTTAATGAGTTGCTAAACGCGGGTGACATGGTCGCACATTACTTTACAGCACCAGCAACACCAGTCAGGGTTCAATTCCCACCGCTGTCTGTTAGGAGTTTGCACGCTCTCCCTGTGACCGTGTGGGTTTCCT
The DNA here is from genome assembly GCF_030144855.1 of Hypanus sabinus. Taxonomy (NCBI): domain Eukaryota; kingdom Metazoa; phylum Chordata; class Chondrichthyes; order Myliobatiformes; family Dasyatidae; genus Hypanus; species Hypanus sabinus. Next base: position 19,820,701 of record NC_082734.1, read on the forward strand.
CCGGATGCTCTAGTCTCTTCCCATATTCCAAAGTCGTGCGGTTAGGACTAGCGAGTTGTGGGTGCGCTATCTTGGCACCAGAAGCGCAATCCTCCCTGATGTGATTTGATGCAAGTGACACGTTTCACTGTGTGTTTCAACATACACACGACAAGTAAAGCCAATCTTTATCTATTTAACGTACAACCCAGCAAGTTCTTAAAGCGTTGGCTAAGCGTGAGGTGTGAGATCAATGTTAAGTTTGAAATGTCCAGAAGTCAGTGGTGACTCACAATTCACAAGATGTTGCTTCCTCACCTCAAATGGCCCATTAGTAACCACCAGATAATGGTAATTATCTAGATAATAGTAACCATTAGATAATGGTAATTATCACTTAGTTTTACAGCAAAATCTGATTATACAGCAAAGTGTATAATCAGTCCTTGGGACTGTACACTGGTAAAGAATGGATTACCGGGTAACTTAGATTTTACTTTCATTGATTTTGTTTTCTTTTCTTTTTCAATCTTTTTATTGATTTTCACATGTACACAAAAAAAAACATAACATAATAATGAGTAAGATTTTGTTTTCAACACTCCATCACTGTGTGGTTTGGAGTCGCCACCAAGCAGGATAGAACCAGACTACAGCGCACAGTGAGGACTACCGAACGCATCATTGGAGCCTCTCTGCCCTCTATTGTGGACCTGTACTCTTCCAGGTTGAAGAAGAGGGCGGGGAACATCATAAAGGATTCCTCCCATCCTGCGCACGGACTGTTTGAACTGCTTCCGTCTGGTAGGCGCTTCAGATCCCTCCAGACTAAGACTAATAGGCACTGGAGAAGTTTTTTCCCTACTGCGGTCACTTTGCTGAACAGTTAACTGCCGGTTAACTGTCGGCTAACTATTACTTGGATTGCACTACTTGTATGTATAATCTATATTTTCATTTATATTTATCATTATTATTGTTATGAGCAGAGAGACAACATCTGCCGGAAGTAAATTCCTTGTATGTGCACAGGTACTTGGCGATTAAAGTCTGATTCTGAAAAACATGTTTTAGCCCATTTTATTCACACTCCCACTGGGAGCCAACTGCAAACCTCCTTGGAATATTCCCCGAGTCTACTTGGAAACCTTTAACAATCACAAATCATCGGGCTGTTCTGCTATACAAGGTTCATTTAAAGCCCGGTTGCCTCACAACGTGGGCACAGAAATCAAATCCATGGAAACGGTTCATAACCACATCAGTGCAAAGCGATGGTCGCGTTCGTAAGAAATCTCGCGTTACAAATGTGTGCGTGGGAAACGGGAGAGAGGGGAGGCTAGGGTTCGAGACACGCAATAACTCGGTAATTTAATAGCTACAAAATGTACTTTGGTACTGCTTTTTAAAACTAGTGCAAGTACCCATTGCTTGTCAATTCCCACTGGCCTCCCGCGCTAACACCGGCAGCAACCACTTCTCCGAACCGATTCGACAACCGACAACTCCCAGAGACTCTTTACAATTCACGTTCTCGGTACAATACCACCTTTTTATTTGCAGTTTGTCTTCTCTTGCACATTGTCAGCCTTTGTTTCCGCCTGACCTGCTGAGTTCCTCCGGCACTCTGTGTGTGTGTGTGTGTGTGTGTGTGTGTGTGTGTGTGTGTGTGTGTGTGTGTGTGTGTGTGTGTGTGTGTGAGTGTGTGTGTGTGTGTGTGTGTGTGTGTGTGTGTGTGTGAGTGTGTGTGTGTGTGTGTGTGTGTGTGTGTGTGAGTGTTACTCTGGACGTCCAGCATCTGCAGAACCACCTGTGTTTATGATTTGTCCGTTTATGTACAGTTTTTCGTAAATTCTATTATATTTCCTTTTTTCCCCTGTAATTGCCTGCAAGAAAATGGTTCTCCGGGTAGATTAAGGTAACGTATAGATACTGTGATAATACAATTACTTTGAACTGTGTTCAAGAGACAACCGTGTCTGATTGCCGCGTGGTGAGGATCTTTTATCGAAACGGTTTTTTTAACACTTCTTTTCCTCCAAGACTACTTTTTTTTATTGTTAGTCAATTTCCAAAACAACTCCTGAGAGGTTTTCTAATTCGTGATCGAAATCTGGTTATAACAATTCGACCCCGTAATACAAATTATTCATCAATCGATCGCGTTATGTCCAATTCACCTCAAGCGTTGTAACAGAACGGTTTGTATCTGAAATTCAACAGCCCCCGAGTATCTACATTTAAACATATATTTGCTGCTAATTACGCAAGATGGACACGAAGTCATGTCTGAACCCCCACACAAACAACGTTCTCAATACGGTGAAGGATAAATTTCGTCTCTTCTGCAACTGCGATATGCGGAGTTACATCACCACTGAAAAACAAGCTGAATTTCAATACCGAAGTCTGTAACTTCACATGTGCAACAGAATATCGTGGATCTGCCTTTTGGCAGACATCTGCCGAGTTGTACTGGCGCTTGGATTTATGTCATCTGTAATTCTGATACTCCAACGAAACTTTAAACGGTTCAGATGTTTGAGTTCAAAGTAACGTTATTATCAAATACATATATGTCACCATGTACCACCCCTGAGCTTCGTTTTCATACTCAATAAATCCAATAACCACAATTGAATCAATGAAAGGCAGCAACCTCAGGCCAGACAACTAGCGTGAAAAAAACAGCAAACTCTGCAAATACGAAAGAAAAAATAAATAAGAAATTATTTATATAAAACCGCACCCAGTACTTGTGAAATTCCTACAGTGTCTGATGAAGCACTGGCCTATATAATCACACTACCTGTTAACAACCAAGTTGAAGGACAGCCACCGTTATCAAAATAAACTGAGGAAATTTCCAGGGCGACTCTCAAAGCTGGTTTTGTCCAGCTTTAACCACGTTCTCTAATTTAGGGTATCAAATTAGAAACAGCCACAAAATTATGCCTTGACACACCTTCTGTACATAAACAAGTTGAAATGATACGCTCCTTATCAGCAAAGCAAAGTAAATCAATGCCAACAGTAGAACAATTTTCTGAAGATATGAACATGAACTTTGGGCTGGATAAGTACAGAACATTAAACATAAAGAAAGGTGCAATTGAGCTGGTAGAGAATAAAACAGAGTGCAGGGTACAGAACAACCGATGGATGAATATGAAACATATCAACAAATAAAGCACATAGATCACAGGGTGATAAAGAGAAAATGTCCAACAGAATTTACTTCAAGGCTTAAGAAAATCTGCCAAACAGACTCAATAGTGAAAATATAACAAAGGCAAAAAAGCATTTTCCCTTTACCCATGTAAGGGTATTCTTTTGGAATAATATCTTGGTCCAAAACCAATCAGGAAAATTTACAAAGCAAAATAAGAACAAAAATGACAGATTTTAGAAAACATTATGTACACTTGAACACACTTAGATTAACACTGCTCAGAGGAAGACGAATAACAGATATTTTTTTAAAAATTACACAACAGTCAGGAGATTTACAAGGATGTTGCCTGGATTGGGGAGCATGCCTTAAGAGAATAGGTTGAGTGAACTCGGCCTTTTCTCCTTGGAGCGACGGAGGATGAGAGGTGACCTGATAGAGGTGTACAAGGTGATGAGAGGCATTGTTTGTGTGGATAGTCAGAGGCTTTTTCCCAGGGCTGAAATGGCTAGCATGAGAGGAAAGTTTTAAGGTGCTTGGAAGTAGATACAGAGGAGATGTCAGGGGTAATGAGTGTGTGGAATGGGCTGCCAACAACGGTGGTGGAGGTGGATACAATAGGGTCTTTTAAGAGGTCTTTTAGGGTCTTTTACCTGGACGGGTATATGGAGATCAAAAAAATAGAGGGCTATGGGTAACCCTTGGTAATTTCTCAGGTAAGGACATGTTTGGCACAGCTTTGTGGGCCAAAGGACCAGTATTGTGCTGTAGGTTTTCTATTTTTCTATGCTTCTATGTCAGATAAACTTCTAAGGATATACTTTTACGAACAAAAACAGGATTCAGCATTCCATTCAGGCAAACAACTTACTCAATAGACATGGCCATTTCAAACACACAGAACGTACAGAAATCAATAAGAGAAAAAATACCAGGAATATGCAGAATTAAAAGAGGAAATTGAAAGACTATGGAACATGAACAGGGTATACATTCTCCCTATAGTAATATCTACAACTGGTATCATCCCAAAGGCACTACACATTATTAAACAATTAGGCCTACACAGCAATATTTATGTAAATTTTCAGAAGCCGTAATACTAAACACCACTAGAATAGTCCGAAAGTTCCCAGCAATCAAAAAATGATTGTGCTTGGCCCTGCTGTACATCAGGTTTTACCAGTTTGAGCTGGGAAAAAATAAATAATAATAATAATAATAAATAAGTAATGAATATTGAGAACATGAGATGAAGAGTCCTTGAAGGTGAGTCCATCAGTTGTCGGAACAATTCAATGATGGGGCAAGTTAAGCTGAGTGAAGTTATCCCCTCTGGTTGAAGGGGTAATGACAGTTCCTGGGCTTTTCCCACTATCTATGGACTCATATTTGTATATTTTATTCTGCATTTGTACAGTTTGTTGTCTTTTGGACATTGGCTGTTTTGTCCATCTTGTTGCGTGCAGCCTCTATTGTGTTTCTTGGATTTACAGTGTATGCCCACAAGAAAATGAACACCAGCGTTTTTCTGGTGAATCACATGCTCTTTCATAATAATTTTACTTTGAACTTTATATTTTTATCGTCTGTAATTGTACTGAAAAAAACTCATTATAAGAAGTGAAGAGGGTGGAAAGCTGAAATAAAAGGGAGCTGTGTGGAGTGTCTGTGGTGTAGTATACGGGATACTTTCCATTGTATGATTATATTTCACTACTCAACATGTAACCCTCAAACACCAGCTGAGTAGGAAGCTTGCTTGTCACTACCAACTTACGAAAGCCCATTGCAGATGAAAACTTCCATTGCAAAACTCATTACAGAAATACTTACTGTATTTTTGCACGGCTTCTTTGCGAGAGGTTCGAAGCCGCCTACATTAAGTGAGTTTCGACTTCTGTTGAAACTGCAAGGAGTTTCGTAGAAAGGGGATAGAAGCAGAAATCCTGAGGAATGGCTCAGCAACATTTGATGAGGGTAACATTTCAGGGTGATCTTCCGTCAGAACAAGGAGAGGCAGTGGCAATGGATTTAATTTCTGATTAAAGGGAGGAGATTGGTGGTCTGCCCCAGGGATTGCCTGTTTCTTCCGTACATTGTTCTTGCCTTCGGGGGGGTGGGCTCCAAGCCACAGCCTCCATGCCGGTACGTGACACGTGCAGTGCAAGGTGAACGGGTTGGTGGAATAGGCAGAAAAGTGGCAGATGAAGTTTAACATGGGGAAATGTAGAATGACCCAATTTGTATAGAGTAAGGAGGAGAGAGAACCTCGAAGTTGGTTCTGAAAGGAGCGCAGGAGCTGACGGAGTGGGGACTTTGAAAGTGGCAGGGCAGGGTGGGAAGGCAATTGATAAAGTAAAGATGATCCTTTCTCACTACGGGCATAGGAGGCCATGCTGAATCTTTTCATAAAATGCTTGTTCAGCCTCAGCTGTGGTCTAGTGTTCATTTCCAAGAAACAGTGAGAGAGAGAGAGATGTACTATGTCCTCTATGTACTGTAAAAATTTACTCATTTTTACTATGCTCTGTACCAGCAGTTATGGTCGAAATGACAATAAAAAGTGGCTTGACTTGACTTGGGAGATAGAGGGGGAGAGTGAGAGGAGGGAGATAGAGAGAGAGGGCAAGAAGAGAAAGAGAGGAAATAGAGGGAGAGAGCAGACAGAGGGAGAAAGAGAGATAGAGAGAGAGAGATATTAACGAGAATGGTTCCTGAGCTGAGGGACTTCAGTGAGAGGGGCCTGGGTTGTTTGCTTTGGTAGGAAGATCTGTAGTATGATGATGGGGCTCCCCTCTATGGTCTCTGTCAACACTTCCTACTGCCTCACTAAAGCAGCCGGTGTAATCAAAGACCCCATCCACCTGGACATTCTCTCTTCTCCCCAGCAGTGTGTGTTGAAGTTGAAGAGGGGAGTGAGGGTGGTAGGAACTAACCACAGTAACTGAGTGACACAGTTTGGTGTCGGCTGGGGGAGGGCTTAGCTGGTAGCTAATCTGTCTGAACAAGAATCTTTTGGGGGATATAAGTAAGACAAGAGTGAGAACAGATACGAAACCCTGCAGTTGCAGGAAATTTGATATAAAACAGAATGCTGAAAACCC